>NC_040241.1:24954170-25146670 GCF_001444195.1 Xiphophorus couchianus | reverse complement strand
TATTATAAATATCATAAATATTATAAATATTGTAAATATCATAGATATTATAAATATCATAAATATTATAAAAATTATAAATATCATAAATATTATAAATAATATAAATATCATAAATATCATAAATATTATAAATATCATAAATATTATAAATAGCATAGATATTATAATTATCATAGATATTATAATTATCATAAATATTATAAATATCATAAATATCATAAATATTATAAATATCATAAATATTATAAATATCATAAATATTATAAATATAATAAAAATTATAAATATCATAAATATTATAAATAATATAAATATCATAAATATCATAAATATTATAAATATCATAAATATTATAAATAGCATAGATATTATAATTATCATAGATATTATAATTATCATAAATATTATAAATATCATAAATATTATAAATATTGTAAATATCATAAATATTATAAATATTGTAAATATCATAAATATTATAAATATCATAAATATTATAAATATCATAAATATTATAAATATCATAAATATAAATATTCTGATCTTCATTCTGCAGAGAAACACTGAGACTGACTCCGTTTGACCTTTGACCTCTGGTCTGAGTGGAGCTCTGGACGGTTTGGGATCTGTTAGCTGATCTGGTTTCCATATTTATGTTCACAGTAAAACAGTCAAAGTAACTTCATGTTCAGCTGCAGGTTCAGTTGTAATGAAAACTCAGTTCAGTCCGATTGGACCCAGAGAGCAAACAACAGAATCAGAACGAGTCCGGCTGCAGGGAGAGGTCTGACGGATCCATCATTCCTGCTTCCATCCTGGGTCCCTGCAGGACAGAACCAGGAATTAGTCTGATCCAACTGAAGATCGTCATCATCTGATCTGAGATCCAGAACCAGGAAGGTGCTGGTTCTGATCCAGTGTGACCCTCACCTGGAGGAGGCGCAGTAGAAACCTGCAGGTTGACGATGTTGATGAGTTTGAACTCGACACTCGTACGTCCCGCTGTCCTCAGTCTTCATGTTGCCCAGAACCAAAGACACGTCTCCATCCTTCATCTGCCAGTCCAGGAGACTCACTCGGTTCTGATAGGGTGCATGCCGGACCACTGACTGTTCCTGACCGGGTCGGACAAACAGAACATCTGAGTCCAGATCAGTTCGGCTCCATATCACAGCCTCTGATGGAGACATCAGCAGCTGGACAGGGCAGAGAGACTCTGTCTCCAGAACCAGCTGAGAGGTTCTACTGACCTGACGGAGCAGAGAGGTCAAAGGTGAGACCAGGCCTTCTGACATTACAATGACCATCTTAGATCCTGTGTAACCTGGAACAGGAAGTGCTTTTATTTTGATATTTTCAGCAGAAAGAGTCCATTAGTGCTAATGTTGGACTTCATTAATATTTAAACTGTTATTGGGTCGAACTGGTTACTGGACCCAGTTGGCTGCAGGTTTTATATGACATGTTGTGTCTATTTTCTGCTCTGGGGTTAAAATGTTCCTTTCTGATGAAGCTCACAGTCAGACAGGTTTAGCTCTGTGCTGCTCTAACTGCTGCAGCACAAAATGGCTTCTTCTCCTCACCGCTACTTTCTCCTACTACTCTCCAGTTACACATTATCTACTGTTATTGCTGACATTAATGTCCAGCTCTGTCCTGAATGTTTCTGGCAGTTTTTCTAGCCTTGACCAGAACCAGCCGTATCGTCTCACTCTGAGCTGTTTCCAGTGACGCTGTCTTCCTGTTTAGCTAAAGTCGTAGCGCTGCATCAAACCGGCTCACTGATGACATCATTAGAAAAAATCTGAAAATTAAAATTTATGAGCCAAAACTTAAAGTTTTTAAGAATTTTGAATGAGAAAAAATAATGGATTCTATGTTTTTGTTTATTATTTTTTATTTTGAATTAGAATCCAATAAGAAAAAAAACTTCAAAATCTGAAATAAAAGCTAATGATCAGTTTGCTAGTTTTATCACTTAGCAGGCGGTTGGAGCGCCGAGGCGGTCCACCGTTTATATTAAAACATGTTTGGTTGACAGGAAAGGTATAAATATTATAAGTTATGTCTGCGACAGACTGGCGACCTGCCAGCTGATATGAACTGTGTAGCTGGAGGCAGTTTAGTTAACTCATCCTGTCTCTAATATTTTACAGGCCTGTCTGATATGATTATGATTCTCTCAGAGGCTGAACAGTTTATAAATTATCTTTCTACATTTATGACCTTTTCTATTTCAGACACAGACTCTGGATAACATTCAGAAAATCTCACCAGAACAGCAAACACCAATCTGACAGAGACGATGAAGAGTAACGCATCATTTCTTCCAGCCATCGTTGCTTCACGTTTTTCTAGTGAATCTCTAAAGTTATGGATATTTTCAAACAGAGCTCAGAGCTAAACTGTGTCAGATAAAACTGACGTTCAGCCTTAAACTAGAAACAAAAAATGTCCTCAAAGCAGCACGTGCTTCAGCTGTTAGCTAAATGCAGGCTAACCTGTGTTTAGCGGAAGTGAAGTCAGGAACGTCTCTGATCTGATTCAGGCTGTTTTTCTCTCACACTTTTTCTGACAGTTTCTGATGAACTGTCACTTCAAAATCATCTCTGGGTTTTTTCTTTTCCTTTAGCCTGAAGCCGTTTGGTTTTTTCTTTTCCTTTGGCCTGAAGCCGTTTGGGTTTTTTCTTTTCCTTTAGCCTGAAGCCGTTTGGGTTTTTTCTTTTCCTTTAGCCTGAAGCCGTTTGGGTTTATGATGAAGTGTGTGAGAGGTGATAATAAATCCCAGGCAGGTTACAGCAGCTGTTAGCCTGAATATACAGATCTCATCATGTCTGTTCAGGTCCAGCTGTTTCTGGAAGTTATGTCTGTAATTTTATTGCTTTTATTGACAATAGAGGCAGTTTATTTATTTTCCAGTCAAACTGAGGAAAACATAAAGGCACGCCACACTTTTAAGATTTTATTTTACAAAAACATAAACTTATTTTACTTTGACTTTTTCACATAAAATTTTAATGAAAACAATTAAATTTGTGTTTGTAACCAGAGCAAAGTGATGAGAATCTTCCTCCTCTTCGCCCACCTTTTATCAAAAAGGAAGTAGGAAGCTGATGCTAAACTTTACATGTGTGACGTCATGAATAAAGGCGTGGCCAAATAAAGCCGTGTAGAGAAATGGTGTAACTTGTAGAAATTCATTTTAATTTGATTCTGTCTGGAAAACCTTAAAAACACGAGGAGGCTGAAGTTTCTGCCAGAAACAGAAACGATAAAAACTGGTTGAACTGGTTAAGAAACGTGTTTCCACAGGATGGAGAGATTTTATTAACACCACAGAACAACACAGAGCTGTAAAATAATCCTGGATTGGAAACATTGCTACATGATACTAAATAAAACAATATAAACATAATAACTGAAATGTATTAAATTTAAGTATAAACTGAATTAAATCCTTCAGATTGATAACTTATTGCAATAAAATCAATAAAATAAATCTGGTATTCATTCCTCATCAGAACTGTTCAGTTCTAACCTGAACCGGTTCGGGTCAAAGGTCAAGTTTAGTTCTTCAGGAAGGACGTCCCTCCCCATGTTCACTGCTCCTACAGAGGCTGTTTTACAGAGAAATACTTCATTAACATGAACTTTATGATTATGAATTACATACAAACTAAATAAAAAATAACCTGAGTTAATACAGCAAGCAGTTTTATTTATTGGGAAAAGTTACAGGCTGTGTGTGAAAAGTAAATGTTTCCTAAACCCAGTAACTGTTTGTTCCTCTGCGGCGGCGGCGGCGGCCATGTTTATGAGTCTGTGTCACTGTGGAGGAGTTTCTGCTTCAGACACATTAAAGGGTTTAAAGGTCATTTCACTGCATCTCAGTTTAGTTTAGGTCCAGACTTGGACTAGACCATTATGAAAGTTTCTCAGAGGTACAGAAGGTCATGAAGATGTTTTTCTGTATTAGACGGGCCTTCATGTTCTTTTGGGTCAGCAGTGGTTCTGGTACTGAAACTCATTTTCCTTCTTCACATAGAGAGAATGAAATACTTTGTGTTGGAATAACAAGAATAAAACACAGCAGCAACTGTGGAATAATGTGGCTGAATATGAAAACTCACTGTACTGCCTCCTCAGTGTGTGTGTGTGTGTGTGCGTGTGTGTGTGCGTGTGTGTGTGTGTGTGTGTGTGTGTGTGATTATGGCTGTACGTGTTTGAAGCCCCAGCACAATGTTAATATTTAATAAAAATCCTCATCCTGTTTTATTATATAAGATTAAAAAAACTTTCATTTTCAATGAAACATTTTTCATATAAGACAAAAATATTATGTAAAAGATGAGATTAACAAACTATGTCTCCTACAGCGACATTTATGTAAAACTAATTGTCTAATATCTAAAATAAATTTGCTTTGTCTTTTGCATTTTGACAGAAGTCACTGAAGCAAAACTGATTATGTTTAGAGGTAGAAAACATATTTTACATGTCAAAGCATCAGAAATGTTCTCAGCTTTAATTTAAGATATACATTATAGAAATATTATTAGAAATAAGGATGTTACTAACATTTATGTGACAGATTCATTCACAATGGATGTAAAACTGTGGAAATCTCTGCTTTAAATGACAGCATCACAGTCAACTGGTTAGTTCTTTGTAAATATTAATTTTACTTTGAGGTTATTGTTTTAGGATCAAACTAGTTTAAAATGCATCATAATTCTCCTCCAATAAGATAAATGTCATGTTGTTCAGTCTTGGCTGAAGAATATCTTTAATTTGAGTATTTCTGTGGGGTTAGATGCAGTTTACCTCAGTCCCATCAATTAAACAGTCAACAATGTCAATAAAATGCTGGAGCACAATACTGTTGTCATGACGACGCCCCCTTCACATTTCCGCCTGAACTGGCTCTGTCACCCACAAATAAAGTTGTGTTAAATGTTTCTTTAACTTTTCCTTCTTTAAAAACTGCATTGTTCAGTTTAAAGCTCTTATAAACGTGAGCTACACTCGTCACGGACAACATTAATTTAAACCCATTCTTTGATAACAACGTAAACATCTTGGATAAGACGAGGTTCTGTTCAACGCCTGGTGTGACAGCAGTGATACTGCAGGACAGTCATCACCTCACAGCTCAGACTAACATCTGCTTCTCCTCTGCAGATGATGATTTCCAGCCACAGACAGACTGGAGGACCAGCGATGGAAACCAGCTCAAGTCTGTTCCACTGATTGGTGTTTAGTGTCGTTATGCTTCATCTTTAGCCCTTTCTAATACTGCTGTCCAGATACTGGTAACGCTGTCTGACCCATAAAAGTCATAATATGGTTTTGGGTGACACTTTAATTGAAGGGGTGTGCATAAGACTCACATGACACTGTCATAAACATGGACTCTTCATGAATGTTTACATGAATGTTGTCATTAAGTGTAATTCGCTGAATAATGACATTAATGGTTCATTAACACCAGCCCTGTTTATTCCGCTTTAATCAAACTCTAATCTGTTTTTCTAGAAAATCCAG
Organism: Xiphophorus couchianus; assembly: GCF_001444195.1. NCBI lineage: Eukaryota > Metazoa > Chordata > Actinopteri > Cyprinodontiformes > Poeciliidae > Xiphophorus > Xiphophorus couchianus. The sequence continues at coordinate 25,141,123 of NC_040241.1, read as the reverse complement.
TTTGCTTGAGGAGGTGGGAATGTGCAATTCAAACTCTGGACTAAAAAAGTGACTCTGATCCGTCTGAAAACCTCCGTCTCTGTTCAGCTGAAGTGAACTAAAACGGACCGAATGCAGTGAATGCAGGCGGATCGGAGGCCGTTCCAAAAGCAGGAAGCTAACTACAGGTCAGGACCTTCTGGTCGATATGTTACTCTCTGCTCTGCGGGTTAATGGACACACTGTCGGTTTCTGCATGTAGAGTAAAACTGACACAGAGAGCGAGGAAAAGCAGAACATAAATGGTCTAAAGTTGTTTACCAGTTGATTTTCTCTTTGCTGCTGCTGTCATTTTTAAAGCTTCAATAAGGGACAAAACTGAACTAACTGCCTTGTTATTTGTAGAACGTGGTGATATTCATATCACCAAATAGGATAAAATATTTTATGTAGCATAGGAGCCAGGGTCGGTTCAATTTTAACAAGCTAATTTTAATAGTGGCAATTATGTAATATTAGATTATTGACCCATAAGAGCAATCTGCTTAGTCCTCTTGCATCTTGACAGAAACCAAACTGTTTATAGATCTATATCAAGGAAGAAAATATATTTTAAATACCAAATCATCAACAATTTTCTCAGCTTTAATTTAAGCCATATTTTTAGAAATTGGGTAAGAAATAAAGGCGCTGTGATGATTTTGTGACAGATTCCTGCAGCCTGGTTCTGTCAGGCTGACCTGGTTCAGCCTGGTCAGTATTACTCACTGGTAATAATGACCAGTGAGTAATAATGACCAGACTCACTGGTAATAATGGTGCGGCGGTGCTAGCGTTAGCGGCTAACAGGTGATGTCCTAAACTAGTCTTCATGTGGCCAAAGATGGCAACACAAACACCATGTCACATCAGCCAAGTTGCTCAATAAAACACACACAGAGTAACTGTGACTAATTTAATAGATTATGATTTGCTAGATTAAAATTGGAGGGAACAATCTGTTTTATGATACATTTAAGATTAAGGGCTGGTGTTGCATTAATAGAGTTTGAGACATTTAGTTAATATTAACTTACAGAAAACTAGAATTAGCATAATTTACTGAAAGTTCACTTCACCAAAAAAGATAAATATAGTCAGAGTTTTCTTCTAAAAGAAAATCTAAATTTAATAAGAAGAATGCCTCATATATGGTGATGTACTTCTGCTTCCTTTTACACTGGAGATCAGTTGCCTCGTGTATGAAGCGCCATGCGACAGAAAATGTGCGGCGCCATAATTTACGCACAAGTTGGCATGTATAAAAATTTACGGAGCCCTCCAGGGGACATGGGAACATTTTTTATTTTGCATTCCCTCACAATAATCTACTGATCAGTTATGGGTCTTAATTAAATACTATAAGCCTTTCTTACTTTCTGCTTTAATATAAGGTTCTGTGAGGTTTTTACATAAATCTTAATATCTCCTTATGAAATATCTGAAGTTTTATATATTTTTTCTTTAGTATAAAAAGGCACAACAAACCTGTGATATAAACAGAAACTTTCTGTAAGTAGGAAAGAAATAAAAAATATATCCAAACTATTTGGACTATTTCTGAGTTATTATTGCTGGTAATAAATCATCTGACAGTTTTGATTGTGTCTCTGTTGTTTTCTAGTCTGAATGGTTTAAAGAGCTGCTTTCAGTTCCATCTTAGCCTTAACAAACATAAACATGCAGTAAAAAATAAATCGATTTTCAATCAGTGTTTTGCACCAAAGACTTAATAAGTTTCTGTTTATATCACAGGTTTGTTGTGCCTTTCTATCCTAAAGAAAAAGATATAAAACTTCAGATATTTCACAAGGAGATATTAAGATTCATGAAAAAACCTTACATAACCTTTTATTAAAGCAGAAAGTAAGAAAGACTTACAGTATTTAATTATGTCACATAACTGATCAGTAGATTATTGCGAGGGAACGCAAAAGAAAAAAAAATCATCATCATCACCTGACATGATGATGAAGCGTCTGCTGCACGTCTTCCAGCTCACTGACAAACACAGAGACGTTTGTCCTGCTGGCTGGAGGCCTGAGAGACACAATCACACCGACGTGGAGAAGAAGAAGAAGAAGAAGAGCAAAGCAGGAAATCCCAAGATCTTCTGTCAGCAGATTGTTCTTGTTTCTGGATTGGAGGTTCCCTGTGAAAGACTACAGATCTGATCCACTAGAACAAACTGATCTGCTTCCTCTTCAGGTTTTATCCTTCTCTGTTCAGGCTGCAGTTGATGGAAAACCTCTTAGTTTCACTCAAACTAGTTTAGTTTTACTCCTTTTTTGTTTTTCAGAATGTGATATTTTTCCTTTGCTGTCATTTGCTACCATCTCTATTAAAACTGTAGAGAAAATAAAAAGTTAAGATTCTTTATGAGAAACTGAGAATGTTTCCAGCTGCAGTACCAGAGTCAGCCAGCAGGGCGCACACCATGACTCTCCAATAGTTTCTGTTTGTTTCTGAGCTTTTTATTATAATCTGGCTGATTGTGGAAGAATTAAACACATTAAATAAAATAAAGATAATACTTTGTTTATTTTATACAAACACTGTAACAAATAAATAAACAGAGACAAACATTTTGCAGTAAAAAGAGATAAACACTAAAAAAAAAACTCTCTACACATAAACACACATTTATAAATAATCAAATATAAACTTTAATGTTGTCATCTTGACATTATGGATCCACTGGTCACCAGTAACTGAACCTGAACCAGTGGAGATGAGCTGATGGATTTATGATGCTGCTTTGGCTCTGCTGCGCCACCTACTGGTCAAAACGCTGTACAACAGGCAGCGGCTCTGACACCAGAGGATTTAATAGCAGCTAATTAATAAACAGCATTTATTTATTTCTACTTTTAAAAAAGAAACTTTGCTTCAGTCCTGGGTTTCCTCCATCTGTCTGTCTGTCTGTCCATCATTGTAGTAAAAACACAAACCATCAGAACCAGACTGGACCCAGAACTTCAGCTCTACAGTCACAGTTAGAACCCAAACATCTGCTGGACATGAATTCAGTCGACAGGTTCAGCCTGCGTTACCATGGAAACCCTGACCTGAAACATCACCTAATGCCCCCAATGTTCAGCCTGCGTTACCATGGAAACCCTGACACCAAACCTCTCAACACGGATCACAGCTTTCCTCAATGTTGAGCATTTTTTCTTTAAAGCTCCTGGTTCTGATGTGTCCATCAGAACCAGGAGCTGTTCACGTTAAACTCTGAGATGAAGACAGCAGGACGTTCTTCAGTATTGATCGATGTTTCCCTGTTTCTGATCAGATCAGATCGAACCTCCACCTGAAGCTGCTGCTTGATCAGCAGGAAGCTGGGAGGTACTTCCTCCTCAGACATGATGGTTTCCTGTAGATCACCAGTCCAACAGCAGCGATGATGATGATGATGATGATGACGAGGATGAGGATCCAACCTGAGACAGACGGCGCTGGTCCACCATGTCCGTCTTCTGTCCCTCCATCGTCTCTGCTTTCTCCTCCAGTTCCTGCAGAACAGAACCAGGTGAAGTTCTGAGCTGCTGGGGACTTTCTGGGTTTTTAAATCTCACCTGGCGGAACCACGAGCAGAACCACGCTGCTGATTGGTCGGATCTGTGACTCTCCTCTCTGGACGACTCGACACTCGTACGACCCGCCGTCATCAGCCGTCACGTTCCTCAGAACCAAAGACACGTCTCCGTCCTTCATGTGCCGGTCCTGCAGGTCCACTCGGTTCCTGAAGGACGGGTTCTGGTTTTCTGGGTCAAACTGCTCGTCTCTGAACTTCAGAACGTAATCTGAGCCCAGATCGGTTCTGACCCACTTCACTACGATGACGGTCGATCTGCCTGCAGCTCTGCAGGGCAGAACGATGTTCTGACCGGGTTCTGCTGTCACGTTCTGCTGACCTGCAGGACAGGGAGCAGCACAGAGGTCAGAGGTCAAGTAGAGTCCAAGGAAGCAGGAAACTGAGTTTAGTTTCTGCTGTTCATGGCCAAACATGATGATTAATTTACTTCTATAAATCATTTCATTTCTGATTATTTACAGTCAGATTCTTTCCTGCATGTTTTTTATTTAAAACATTAATTATTTTATCATTTAGTGGATAATTTATCTGGTTCTATAGAAGCTGGTCCTCAGTTTCCCTTGTGTTCATTTCCAACATTACTGTCAAGAGGAGCAGCAAAAGCAAAGGAGGAGGATTAGCAGAGCTGCTAATAGCTGCTGGTTTCATCCAGGATGTGGAAAATCATCTCTGGATGTTGATCTGTTAGCTTGTCTGACATTCTGTCTTCAGTCAGAGGCTCACAGCACTGACTGCTATTGGAGCTCCGTCCTGCTCACAGCGTCACCATGGAGACCCCCAGAGTGACGTCAGCAGGAAGTTTACCTGGTGTCTGATTGGTTTATAAAAACTAAAATCATTCATGACAGAAAGGTTTGAATATGAACTTTGACCCTGAATGTGAAACTTTTCGCTGTTCTTGCATCAGTAACAGTTTTTCTCTTTTCCTCAGTGACGTCACCAGAAACATTTTGAGTTCAATCAGTTCTTCAGGAGGTGATTTCAGGTTTTCTGCACTAAATGTTGATTCTACGTTAATAGATGTGTTATTACACTCACTCTGTAGTTTTCCAGCAGGAGGCTGAAGCCTGCAGACAAAATGTCTGACGCAACTCACCGGATGGATTACCGTGAAGGCAGATTTTCCGTTTTTATAAAAATATCAGACAGAAATATGAATAAATGTTCTCCTTACCGTGGAGGAAAGAGATTTGTCCAAAAGCCGAGAGGAAGACAGCAAAGAAAAACTGAACACGTTTCCACAGGAAAAATGATTTCAGATCCATTTTCTGACAGGAGAGCAGAAAGTTTGTATCTTGTTGCAGCGAATGAAAAGTGATCAGATAATAAATCAGGCAGAAACAGAAACCAGCCCGTTGTTCCGTCTGAACTCAGGATCCAGAGATATTTAAAACGGTTCGTCCTTCAGTCAGCTGATCATCAGCTGATGCTTCTGGGCTCTGATTGGTCAAACCCCCACATGTCCACACCGGGACACGCCCACTGCTGATGCAAGGATTTTCATTCCCACTGCAATAAACCTGAAGGATCGCAGGTTTTTGTATCAGGACGTGACGACACAGGTTGTTTCTGCGTGCAGTTTGCTCTCTGAGCATGCGCGGGAACTCTAGTTTTTTCTCTCAGTTCAAACTTGACTCTTTAATTCCAGTTCACCTTCAAACTTCTTATTTCCAAACTTTAGCCGCGACAGGATGCAGATATCAAAAACCTGGACTTTCCATCAATCAGAAGATATGACGTCATAATTGTCACGTGAGCTTTCCCGCTCTGTAACTCCTGAATGTTGATCCGATTTGAACAGTTTCTAAAGTAAAGATAAAAATCTTTCCAACGCTAAATATTTCTGTCATCACTGCAGGACAGAAAGATGATCAGCAACATGATGATATGAATCACATGAAGATTCATTTCTGATCCAGAAGATGAAGGAATCCTGTTGCTGTTGCATGTATTTAACTTCCAGCAGGGGGCGCTGTGAGAATAACACCTGCTTCTCCAGGCTCTATGTCAGGGGTCTCAAACTCCAGTCCTCAAGGGCCAGTGACCTGCAACCTTTAGATGAGCCTCTGCTGAAGCACCTGAACAGAATAATGAGGTCATTAAGGTTCTGGAGAACCGATCCACACCAGGAGGAGGTCATTAAGGTTCTGGAGAACCGGTCCACACCAGGAGGAGGTCATTAAGGTTCTGATCCACACCAGGAGGAGGAAATGAAGGTTCTGGAGAACCGATCTACACCAGGAGGAGGAAATGAAGGTTCTGGAGAACCGATCTACACCAGGAGGAGGAAATTAAGGTTCTGGAGAACCGGTCCACACCAGGAGGAGGAAATTAAGGTTCTGGAGAACCGGTCCACACCAGGAGGAGGAAATTAAGGTTCTGGAGAACCGGTCCACACCAGGAGGAGGAAATTAAGGTTCTGGAGAACCGGTCCACACCAGGAGGAGGAAATGAAGGTTCTGGAGAACCGATCCACACCAGGAGGAGGTCATTAAGGTTCTGGAGAACCGGTCCACACCAGGAGGAGGAAATGAAGGTTCTGGAGAACCGATCTACACCAGGAGGAGGAAATTAAAGTTCTGGAGAACCGATCCACACCAGGAGGAGGTCATTAAGGTTCTGGAGAACCGGTCCACACCAGGAGGAGGAAATTAAGGTTCTGGAGAACCGATCCACACCAGGAGGAGGAAATTAAGGTTCTGGAGAACCGATCTACACCAGGAGGAGGAAATTAAAGTTCTGGAGAACCGATCCACACCAGGAGGAGGAAATTAAGGTTCTGGAGAACCGGTCCACACCAGGAGGAGGAAATGAAGCCGTTTCATTCCAGCGTTTTGTACCTGTGGCTCATCTAAAACCTGCAGGACAGCGACTGGAGGCCTGGAGTTTGAGACCTGAGCTCTATGGTCACATCTCAGCATGAGTTGCTTGTTTGGTCAGCAGGGGTCAGAGGTCAGCTAACTACAGTAAATATTGTTTCTATCTGGCTGTTTGTTTAATTAGTGAATTTAGAAACGGCTGATTGGAGTCTCCTGCTGCTGCTGGGTGGCAGTAACTTCACCTGTCCAGGTGATTACAGCCTCAGACCAGGTGAACACTGAGTTCATTACGTTTAGATAAAGAACAGAAATCAATGATCAGCTGATCCTGGAGGATCTGCTGATCCTGGAGAGATTCATCCAGGTCTGGTAGGTGAAGCTGATCCTTCCTCTGCTCTTTACCTCTCTGCTAAACCACCTTATTAAACCACCTGATGTTTTTCATTTAGTTTTTGTTTCTTTAGTTTGGATTATTGTCTTTGGTTTAGTTTGGGGTTTCAGTCACAGTGACCTCATTAGTTTAATCAGAGCCTGGATTTTAATGTGGATCAGAGGTCAGGTTGACCTCAACCTCAGTCATTTGATGAATTGCAGTGATTTTGTGTTTGTCTTGAATACTCTGCCATTTCCTGTGTCCAGCTGGAGGAGGTGGAGGGTCAGCAGGGGGTCTGGTTGGTGTTTTCTTCACCTTGGGGTGATTTATTTGTCTTGGTTTAGGACCCAGTTCTTCCTGTTCGGATCGCCCCATCGTCCTGCTGGTGGCCTCAGTGCTGCTCCTTTTCCAACGGGTTTCTGTTTTTATAGAGTCTCGTTGATGTAGGAACCGTTCTGCTGCCACACACACTTCACTGGGTGGGTGTAGTTCCCAAGGTGTTGACCTTTTTTAAAGGGCAGAGCATCAAATGAACCTTTTTCATATCTTTCTGTTGCCACATGAATATGAAGAACTTCAGGTTTCAGGTCTTGTAGAAAAGTTTATTCTTGCAGCAAATAAGACTTGGCTAAACGTTAAAGCAGTTTTATTCATAAAGCTCCATTCATACTAAAAGCAGCTCAAAGTGCTGAACAATAAAAACAAACCATCACATGGAAAAACACAGAACTGTATGGAAAACGCACAAACTGAGCAGAAATGATTCAATTAAATGATTAAATTCAGGAAATGGAGACAGAAAGATGGTTTGATGAGCTGCTCTGAAATCCAGCAACATTTTCTGCAGTTTGATCCACAAACTGGCCTTAATACTGGGAAGAAACCATCAGTGTGTTCTGACTCTGGGAGCGGCTAGTAGGACTTTTATTACTTTTAATCACATCAACTTTTTTTGGAAATGGAAATTTCTGTAACAAATTGCAACATTCATGAATGTCCAGCTTCTCATTTCCTCAGAGAGAAGAATCTGTCGTTTCTCTTACTGGTGGTAAAATGTGATGTCAGTGAAATAAAACGATTCTGTCGCTGCTTGTTGCTGTTCTCTCTCACTCTGAAAACATCGAACTTCATTTGATGACAACATGAAAATGAAGAACCGGGAGAGTTAAACCCAGAAAGACGACAAGAGTCAGAATCAGAATCAACTTGATCAATGTTCTTTTTATTGATACAACCTCAATTAATGAACCTTACAAGTTTAACTGTCGTGTTAAGATGTGTGTGTGTGTGTTTCTTTTTTTTCTTTGAGAAATTACAAAAGTGTAAAAATGGAAACATTTTGCCCCAAAAAGCTTTTTCCTTTTATTGAGCAGGTTTTTTTTCTCCATAATTTCATAATTCTCCCGTCTATAAAACTTGGCCAGATAGGAATCAGTTTAAAACAACGAGGAACCAGAAACCTGTTCTTCTTCTGGATATCTATAAATCAAAAAACTTCTTATCTGCAGATGATATTATATTCAAATATGTTACATGTTAATTTTTAGCCAGTAAAAACAAAACATGGATGAATGGACGGCTTCCTGCTGTGAGTTATATAATTTATCTCCACATCCATAATGTCCTATATTAGTATAAAATATCCAGTTAATATTGTTGTAGATCAGAAGAAAGCTGCTCTTGGTTTAACAGTTAACCTGAAACACCAAAACAGGACAAAATGTAAAAAAAAAAATTAAAACCAGTTTGTAATTATTCTTCTACTATAATATAATAACATTAATTAAAGATAACTGCACTATAATAATGGTCAATTCAACAGGAAAAGGTGTTTCACTGATGACTCAGTAAATTATAATTATTATAGTAAAATGATCTGAAAGGTGAAAAACAAAAAGACAGAAACAATGTTGATGTGAAGTGGATCTGTCCTGTAATACTCCAGCATAACCAGTAGAGGGCAGCAGACTGGAATATGACAGTAACTCAAAGAGAATCAGAGATCTTTATTCTCTCTCCAGGCAGAATGAAGAAACGTTGGCGAACCTGTCGTGAACCTGCAGCAGCTCGGATCCACTCTGATGATGTTTGCAGTGGAGAACCTCAAGGCAGGGCCGGCCCAAGGCAAAGCAAACTAAGCAGCCGCTTAGGGCCCTAGGGCCACCAAGGGGCCCCCTCAGTGGAGCTGATTTTTTCTTCTTTTAGTAACAATTTCTATGTCAAAAACTCACATTTTCATTATGAAGTGATTTGTTTTAACAATAATATATATTTTTATTTATTTATTTTTTGTTCATAGAAATTTTAAAAATGGGGCCCTGTCAATTACAAAATTAATTACATTGTGTGATAATGTATGTAGAAATGATTATTTTATGGACAAAAAGAAAAATAATAAATTGGTCCTGGGCCCCCTGGTGGCCGCGGTAGGTACCGCACTCTTCCCTGGTACCATTAGCTGCCAGTCAGAACATCCAAAGGTCCAAAGCTCCGGTCAGAAGTTCAGTTAGCAAAACTATGTTTCAAAAAAGGAGAAAAGAAAGAGGAAGAATAAAACAAGCCAAGACAAATGTTTGTTTTAATGAGCCTTGGTAATGTTTTTAAAAAAGATTAGTAAAGCTGCTAACAGAACATTAGCTTGATAGCGACCTGGACCGGTCCAGTTCAGCAGTAAACATTTATGCTAGAGTTTAAACTTTAAATGTGTTGATTCTCATGGTGGCTCTGGATGTTTCTGAGCTATTTTGGCTTCAAACCGTTTTTAATAAGAATAATTAAAACTTGTCAATGTTTGACATTGTTAGCTAAATGTTTTTCCGTCAGGCTACAAGCTGCTACATGATGAGCTGCTCTATGTTGTTTGCTGCTGAGCAAAATCATTTAGTGGCTAAAAACATTATTTTTACATCAACTTCTAAGTTATGAGAAACTTCTGTTAAAATCATTTGAAAGCTCAGAATCAGTCCAGTACCGGTACCGGTCCACATTCTCAGGGGAGAAAGACTCACCTGGTATAAATTACATTTTTAACTATTGGAGTAACGCTTAAGAGAAATTAATTTAATCAAAATATGTCATGAATATGTGTGTATATGTTCTATCTTAACCCGTTTAATCCCAGATTATTTCCTGTAAAATAAATTCATGCATTCCAATCCTTGGTCCTATAATAAACACATGATATTCATGAATTATATCATTTTATGTTGGTTATGTTAGTGAAAAGGTTTTATACTCGGCAACAATTGTTGCTGGTGGGAAACTGTACAGTCTGAATGACACAAATCTGACCTATTAATAAAATAAAACATAAAAAATCATGACCTGCATAACCTATTATAGCAAAGAATGGTTACAAGAATGTTCAGAAATATTTTAGATGTATAAAGATTCAATGCCACAGCCTGCAGATGTCATTGTCTCAATGTGCCGAGTGACCTTTGACCTCATTTGGTCGTTTCATCAATGAGACAAAATCAGGTAAAAATGTCAGTATGAACAAATCTGCATCCAGGAGGAAATTGTCCCAGTTCCACCAGAACAAGAACCAAGAACTCCACCTTGGTTCTGTACTGAACTGGTTTCAGACGTGGCTTCATCTGGTACCAGTCATTCAGTGGACAGGAAACACTTTGTGGAAAGGATCGCCTTCTGGGAAGGTGTGTGTGTGTGTGTGTGTGTGTGTGTGTGGTTGATTTCAACTGTGGGAACGACAGTGATGAAGGAAACATCTTCAGGTTCCTTCAGGTCTAGAAGATCTAAAACATCTGATAGTTTTAAACTGTGTGGGAAAAACAAGGAATATAGAAAAAACTGGAGCTGATCTTAGTGGATAAACCAATGGACAACAGCATAGCGCTGTCTGTGTGAAAGCATAGCGCTGTCTGTGTGTTAGCATAGCGCTGTCTGTGTGTTAGCATAGCGCTGTTTGTGTGTTAGCATAGCGCTGTCTGTGTGAAAGCATAGCGCTGTCTGTGTGTTAGCATAGCGCTGTCTGTGTGTTAGCATAGCGCTGTCTGTGTGTTAGCGTAGCGCTGTCTGTGTGAAAGCATAGCGCTGTCTGTGTGTTAGCATAGCGCTGTCTGTGTGTTAGCATAGCGCTGTCTCTGTGTTAGCATAGTGCTGTCTGTGTGAAAGCATAGCGCTATCTGTGTGTTAGCATAGCGCTGTCTGTGTGAAAGCATAGCGCTATCTGTGTGTTAGCATAGCGCTGTCTGTGTGAAAGCATAGCGCTGTCTGTGTGTTAGCATAGCGCTGTCTGTGTGTTAGCATAGCGCTGTCTGTGTGAAAGCATAGCGCTATCTGTGTGTTAGCATAGCGCTGTCTGTGTGAAAGCATAGCGCTGTCTGTGTGTTAGCATAGCGCTGTCTGTGAGTTAGCATAGCGCTGTCTGTGTGTTAGCATAGCGCTGTCTGTGTGTTAGCATAGCTCTGTCTGTGTGTTAGCATAGCGGTAACAATTGTTGCCATGCTCACATTCACTCTTATTATTAAAAATGGAAGAAGAGACAGAGGCCCAATCTGAAGGCATTAAAACAGGAAGTAAAATTTCTTTGGTGTATATATTTTTATAACAACTGAATTTAAAAGTTACTTTATGTTAGAGAAATTGTATATATCATTAACAAACATTTGCTATTTTATACTTCATATTACTTTTATTGTCTCCATTACCATAAACATTAATGATGTTGTTGGGTTTGAGTTGCTTTAATTCTGTTTCTGAGTATATTTCAAGAAGGCCACTGAAAGGAGAAGTGACCTTCTTCTCCTTTCAGTGGCCACTGCGGTTCTGGCCGGTTGCAACAGATAAACACTCGGCTGGAACTTCCTGTCCTCCTCCTTAGATGCAAGGCTGATGTGAAGAAGTGTGAAGTGAAAATGGTACAACTTGTTCTAATCAAACTGCTGCTCAGCAGAAGGACATCCTGACCTTTTGTGTTTATAATAAGATCGTTTATAGCGACATCCTGACCTTTCATGTGAGATAGGTTATAACGTAGTGGTGCTGATTAGCCATACTGTTTATGAAACCATAAACCACGCTGCAGCTGCATATGTTTTGTTTTTTCCCTTTTTGCTCCTTCAGAGCTGCAACATGCATGTAATAGAGACGTCTTACATTACAAAGAGAAGGCCCAACAGGACGTACTTCAGAGAGGGTAGAGATTGTAACTGAAACACGTCTCTGTCCGTTCTCCTCACGAGTAAAAAGAATCTAACTCTCTCTTGTCTTTCCTGTGTTTGTATTTTGATGTTCCAGGTGATTTAAACCTGACACTTTATTGTTCTATTAAATGGTGCTATGTGTCTGGAAAATACATAACACTGCCCTTTTTTAACCAAAACCTAATTCACATTTTACTTCTAAACCTAAACTTTAAAACAAAACAAGGAGGTTCATCGTGTCAGAGCAAGTTTGGTTAACATGAGGTCCAGCAGTATTTAGAAAGGAGAATTAGGCCACAGATGGTACTGAAGAGGAAACTAAAACACACACACACACCCACACACACACACACACACACACCCACTCACACCCACACACACACACCTAGGGAGAATTTAGAGAGGCCAGTTAACCTGACAGTCGTGTTTCTGGACTGTGGGAGGAAACCAGAGAACTGGAGAGAACCCAGCATGCACAGGGAGAACATGCAGACTCCATGCAGAAAGACCCTGGGAATCGAACCCAGAACCTTTTGCTGCAAGGCAACAGCTCTACCATCTGCACCACTGGAAACTAAAACACACACCCACACACACACTTTTGCGCAAAGTCAATGGGGACTTTCCATTGACTTTCATTAATTTCTACAGCCTAACCCTTACGTTTACCCTAACCATTACATACCTAACCCTAACCAAAACTCAATTCATTCCTTAGTCCTAAATCTGACCCCTGACCCAAAAACAGCGTTTCCCTGTCACCAGGCTTCGGTCCCCACAAGGAGCAGTGGGTCCCCATGTGTCTGTCATGAAACGGTGTGTTGAGAGTGGTGAGGCAAACGCTGTAGACCCAGGTTGGATGATTGATGGTTGTTTTAATGATAAAGAAACGTGGAAAACTGTCCAAAACAAGTCCAATAACACAGGCAGCACGACTGAGCGGAAGCCGGGGCTCAACGCCGGTAGCAACTGTTTTACGGCTGGACACATGAAGGACTGAACGCACATTAGACAATTGCAAGACAAGGACCCGACGAGGAACAAGGAACACAGGTGGAGTTAAATACACAGGGGGTAATCACAGAACGAGACACACCTGGGAACAATCAAGGGGAGGACAGGACAACGAAGAGACTCAAGGACACAGAAAACTCTAAATAAATACACAGAAAAACACGGAACATGACAGTGTCAGGAAAATTGTCCCCACGAGGTATTAGAAACAAACACACACACACGCCTCCTAACCCCCACAGACACTCACACACTCTGGTTGTTTTCTGAAAGTTTCCACTGAGGCCTTTTTCACTCTGTGGTTTATTGGTTGTTTGTACAGATCAGAGATGAGCAAACAGGAAAACATTTCTAATCTATCGGCTCTGAAGCCACAGAAACCAGAACGATCAACGACGTAGAAACAGCCGAGACCAAATGAAAACTTTAATAGTTCACTGCAGAACGAACTGTGTGAAAGAAACATTTGATTAAACATCCAGACAGAAACGATGTTAAAGTCAGATGATGTTGGGCCAAAGCAATAAAACAACTAAATGTGAAATAAAGAGGTGAAGCTGGAGGTCAGAGGTCAGACTGGTGGACTACCTCAGTGAAGAGTAGATGATGTCTGTATCTGGTCGAACATCTGGAAGAAAATAAACTCTGGTTAAAATAAAACTAAAAACAGATTTATGAAAACTTTAAAATCATTTATCAAATGTACATGGAAAAATTAATTGTTCCTCTTATTAAAACACAATTGAACTGTTAGTAACTATATTCTGAAGATTCAGTTTAACCAGCCATGTCTCCATCTTAGTCCTGCCTGACCTGTAAAATCAAAAGATCATTTAAAAATAACCTGTTTGATGACATGAAGCCGACCAAATGATCTCAAATATCCAGTTATAATATTTATTTCCACTGAACAAGGAAGAGCAGAATAAAGTCAGTGACATCAGCCTGGAAGGATGAAAACCCATTTGTAAGGCCAGAACCGTTCTTCACATGGAACCACAGGGACCAGTGGAGAACCTTCCCAGAGAGACGAGAAGTCCAGAACAACCAGCACTGAGAGAGAGAGAGATACAGCTCTGGCCTCAGAAAGCCCATCAGCGACTCCACACTCAGCTCCACACTCAGCCTCCCCCCCAGCAGGCCCAGTGCATCCTGCCCTGGAACCACATGGAGACAAGATGCCCTGTGTGACACCACCCTACCCCACCTTACAAACACAACAGAACAGACCCCACCAAACTACAGAACGAGTTTCCCGACCCAAGACCAGGATGGCACCCAGGGCAGACGGCCCCCACATCGCCTCTGCTACCGTACAACACGCTGCCAGTGCACCAAACCAACCAAAACGTCAGTGGCCCCACATCCAGAAAGGGCTGGAGCCCCTTCAGTACACACTGCAACCAGCAGCACCAACATGCAGGCAACCAGAGCAGGGCATGCAGAGCCCGGCCCAACCACCGGCCCAACACCAGCAACCCGACTCAACCCATCCATGAAACACACACAGCACACTGCATTGATGAGCGTCCCACCAAGATGACTAGCAACCTCCTCCGCCTCAGTAAAGCCATCAACAGAGAACAGGAGTCTGGAAACCCCCAGGTCTTCCTCTTCCTGCTCTGATATGGTGTTGATGTGAGTTGTTATAAGTAGCAACTAAAACAGAGATGGGCAAGTTGATCATATTATCTGCATCCATTGATGAGAGCTTCTTCTGTCCTCATGTTCAGGCTTCAGAGCTAACTAGACTCTGAGTTTAGTTACCAAGTTCAGATCTGCTGTTTGAAACCAGAAACCCAGAGGATCACAGAGCTGGTTCGGTTCTACTGAGTTTGTTCATCAATCAGAGCCTTGATGTCCTCAGTGCTTTCTGGCCAAAGCCTTCCTATGACCAGCTAGGCTAACTTAGCAACGGTTAGCAAAACTCAACTACTATAAAACTGAAACCATGAGTGAAAGGTCTGCTCCAAAGAATCATTCAGGAAGGTGTGCAATGTTTGATTCAGTAGGGGGCGCTATACTGTGTTAGTAACACATGAAGATTATCAATATGGTTGAATTTAGAGCATTAGCTGCCATTAAATATCATGTTGGTGCAGCAATCTAGTGTTAGTGGAAGTAAAAGCTAATGTTTTAGTTAGCAATGCCCAACATTGGACTAAGGGAACCTCAGTGGGGTCAGAGGTCACTAGATCACGTCAAGATCTTTTCTGGAACAGCAAAGTCTCAAGAACCTCTGAGGTAGCATTTTACCTCTGAGCATTAATGTTTACTGAATGTTAATATTTCATAATTAGAAAACTGTAGAATCCAAATATTAATATAAAGTTTAGACATATTTCTCATTATCTTGTAAATCCAAACTTTATAGATTATTTCAGACATTAATCAGCAGCAGTTCTACCTCTGGTTCTGTTGGTTCTGATGTTGATTTCTCCATAACTGATCCCGTCTGTTCTCACGTCTGAGTAGATGGCAGATGAAGGACTCTCTGTAAATATATAAATATGACATGAGGTCAATATACTGCAGCGCTGCTGTCAGATAAATGCTTTAATATCATTCATGCAGACATTAACTCTTTGTTTTGTCTGTTATGAACTTAAATAACTGTAAAACTAGCAGGTGGGAAACACTGAGACCACACAGTCTCACAGCTAAATCAATCCAAGTCGACACGTTGCACCACAGATCAAAGAGACGCTCTGTAAACTTCGACTCAGTGACATGCAGGTCTGCAGACCACCCTGCAGAAACCACCAACACCTCCAGAGGAAACGCAGGGCAGCTTTCACACGCAGAGACACCATTAACTGGAACAAAGGGTGAAGCACAAACACACCGAGAGCGTTACAGATCCTCTGATTATCAATAACTCTATTCATATACTGCCTGCATCTTACTGGGGTAAATGATGATAGACATAAAAGTTATTTGAAGAAGGCAGATAAATGTGTTTTCTCTCATTTTAACAGTTAAACTGAGCTGCTGTTTGAAAGATAAGCAGCATAAGATTATTAAAATCTACATCTACAGGTACAATCAGACTATTTTTACTCCTCCAGGCCTGTAGGTGGCGCTAAACATGGAGTAAGGGACAGGCAGTCAGTCCTTCATCAAGCTGATCTGCATGACCAGAACAAAGTTTCATCTGAACAAATCAACTGTTTGCTGAATATGAGGACAAAATAAACTTCAGTTCAGACGGAGTGAAGAGAGTGGCAGTAATCAGGTAGAGTGAAGCACGGTGGTGGCAGAGTCATGATGAGTGTTGTTGGCTGTGAACTAGTTCACTGAGGGAACCATGAAGCAGAGAATGATGTTCAGAAACTGAACCACATGACAGTGTGGTCCAGCAACCCTGCTGAACAACAACAGTTTTGTTGCTATTCAACATAACAAGCATAAACATCTCAGTGATGATCGATGCTAACGATGATCGATGATAGATGCTAACGATGATCGATGATAGATGCTAACGATGATAGATGCTAATGATGATCGATGCTAACGATGATCGATCCTAACGATGATCGATGCTAACGATGATCGATGCTAACGATGATCGCTGCTAACGATGATCGATGCTAACGATGATCGATGCTAACGATGATAGATGCTAACGATGATCGATGATAGATGCTAACGATGATCGATGCTAACGATAATCGATGCTAACGATGATCGATGCTAACGATGATCGATGCTAACGATGATCGATGCTAACGATGATCGATGCTAACGGCTCTGAGGGAAACTGAACTGGTGAAGCTCCTCTTCACATCTAAACTCCATCAATCATCTGCAGCCTTTCATTTCTCACACAGAAGGTGGAGAAATGAAACGTCTCCATCATCCACCAGCTCATGATGTCACCATGGAGGAGATTCTAGACAACCAGCCAAACTCCATCAACTCTGAGTCCAACAGAGAAGAAGCAGCTTTAATGGAGGAAACACAAGATATTGATCGATATCGGTTCATGTTTAAGGTTAGTGATGGTCCGGTCGACCCGGTTCTACTGGACCCAGAACTCCATCATCTGCTCCACCTCCAGCTGCTGTGGTTCTGAGTCAAACCAACCTGTTCCCCTCCTGGCCTGTGGGGGCGCTGCACCAAGAACCACTGAAGGAAACGACACAACGTCTTTCTTCATGTAATGTAAAAACAATAGAGTGGCATGCAGGTGGAGGATTTCTCTTTAGTCTTTGGCTAAAACCCATGAGCCTTTTCTCCAGCTATCGCTAGGCTAGCATGTTAGTTTGGATTGTATTTACCCAGAATGCCCTGCGTTATAGTCCACTTCCTTCTTCTGGAGCGGTCTCCGGTCCGCTTGGTGTTCATATACTCACTTCAACTGAACGCAGAGCGAGGTTTTAGACGGTTTTAGAGTTTGATTTATTTGTAGATTACTTGTTCACACCTGACCAAAAGAACTGGAGGACGGATTAAAGCAGACTGAACAGAACCGGAGGGAACGGACTCAGAACTACTGAGGGAGATGGAGTCCTGGAGGAACTGATGCTGAAAGATGAACAGGATTTATTTCTCATTGTAGCCAAAATGACTGACCTAGATACTCTGATGTATCTGGAACAGGTTGGTACGTTTCCCCCTCCAGACAATGAACCAACCTGCCACCATGTTTGACTGATAATTGATAAATAACTGAGATGAAATCCAATTCAGGAAATTAAACTAATTATATAAACACAGCACAACTTTTATCTTTTAAATAAATGTAACAAAAATAAAATCATTCCATGCATTAATAAAACTGTTTAGCTTCTGGTTGAGCTTCTTTTATTAAATATTCATACGTTTCTGTGTAGTTTCAAAAGATATTTAAGTTCTTCCTCCTGTTTTTGGGTCCTGATGGGGCCCAGCTCATAATGTTCAGGTTTTGTTTGACAGGAAACGTTTCGATCAGAAACAGGAAGCTGGACGACCACAGAGCTGCTAGTCTGTTCAGCAGAACAACCACAGACTGCAGGCAGAGACGGTCCAACATAGCAGGCTGGTTCTGGTCCTACTGACAGTCACCACAGCAACAGATCACCTGATTCATTCCTACTGACGGTCACCATGGCAACAGATCACCTGATTCATTCCTACTGACAGTCACCATGGCAACAGATCACCTGATTCATTCCTACTGACAGTCACCATGGCAATGGATCACCTGATTCATTCCTACTGACAGTCACCATGGCAACGGATCACCTGATTCATTCAGGGTCTGCAGATCTACCAGCAAACTGACTGAATAAAACAGCAACATGGAGGAAGTTATAAGATCAGGATTAATAAGGATCAACATGAAGACGAATGTTTCATTTGGATGTTTTCAAACATCATCATCATCATCATCATCCTCACCTTTGGGTCTCTGCTGATGTAGCTGAGTTATCTGGATGTCGCTGTATGTGACGTCGTCTCCGTTATCAGCTGGAAGAAACAGAGATTACCCACAATTCACTGCTTCAGGAGGCAGTTCAGTTTTATGAGGAAATAGTTTTGTGCTGAAATATCTGATTTCATTTTATTTATTAAAAACACATTTTAAAAAATCAGTAGTGCAGGTTAAACATTCACACCACTATAGAGAAACCTGCTTTTATAAATCAAGATGTTTGTATTTCACCTTTTGTTTTGTGACGACGTCTCTTCACCAGTAGAACCAGTAACACCAGAACCAGCAGGAAAATCACAACAATCACACATGATAGAGAAATGTAGAGACCAGACTGGGAGGAAGGTGGAGAGGATGATGATGATGGAGGTGATGGAGTAGGTGGAGGACAAGAAGTGGTTGTTGGTTTTTCTAAAATAGAATAATTTGTTAAATAATTGCCAAACAATTTATTTTGAAAACCAAAGTTTAACAATATTTTCAGGCCTCCTGACCTCTGACCTTTGACAGAGATCCTCCTGGATGGAGACTCTCCATGACCTTTGACATTACATTTATAGAGGCCTTCATCAGAGCTGGAAACATGGAGGAGGGTCATGTGACCTGATGATCCATCACCAATGAAGGAGCCATCTTTATAGAAAGCAGCTGGGAGGTTGTGGGTTGGATTCCTTGCTCTGCAGCTCAGAGTGACGTCATCTCCCTCCATCACAGGGAGGACAGGACTCTGCAGGATCACTGATCCACCTCAACACAGAGACAAACTACAGCATTTCATCCATTTCCACACAGCTTCAGCAACACTAACTCCACAGTCTGATCTTACCAGAGACAGAGAGCTGGATGCTGCTGCTGCTGCTGGAGGATCCAGACATGGACTCACACCAGTACAGACCAGTTTCATGTTTGTAGAAGCTGCTGATGTTGCAGGTAGAACCATTTAATTTCCCCCATCCATCTCCACATCGCTTCCTGGTCTCTAAGGTCGTGTTTCTCCTCACAGTCCATCCATCAGATCTGTTTTCATCCTCACAGATCAGAGTCACTGATTCTCCTCTAAAGAACTGAGATCTGCTGGGATTCACAGTCAGACGAACTGGGAGGACTGGAAATAAACATATTGATTCAGAATTAAAACATTTCTTTGCCAAAGTATTAAAATGTCTCCATGAACAGCAAATGTATTTCTTCTGCTTTCTAATCTTTCTCTAAGGAAACCCTCAGCAGACTTTATCATTTCCTACTTGGAGATAATAATAAGTATAAACTTTACTAACCTCGGTTTATTCTGCAGCCCAACAGGAAACTCAGACCTACAGAAAACAGACATTAAACTGGTTTTATTCCACGTTCAGAGCTGTGACATAGAACTGATATCTGTGATCTAGAAGCAGACCTTCATCTATCAAACATTCCAGCTTTAATCATTTTCTAATCTCTTCAGGTCTTTAGTTCACATATTAGGATTATTTTTAATCTTGTAATTCAAAGTAAATTGTAAACCTGCTGATCTCAGTTCAGTCTAACTTGTTTCTCCTTCATCCTACACCATCATCATCATCATCAATAATCAGACAGTATCAATACTTAAATCAGCAGATATGAACTTACAGAGCAGCAGACTCTGCTGTGTTTCCTTCATGGTTTCTCTCCTTCGTTTGACGTTTTTCGTGTCTGACTGGAGACTCAGAGTAAAGAGAGACCGCCCTCTTCCTTAACGCAGCTCTGCTGCTCTCTCTCTTCATGATGCATTGCTGATAGTTATTGGTCTATCATCAGTCGCCATGGCAACAGATCACCTGTTCCAATCAAAGTGATCATAATTGTCTTGTTCACAAAAATCCCAAACAAATTCAATTAAATATATTCCATATTAAACTCCTGAGGCCTGAACAGTGGTGCAGATGGTAGAGCTGTTGCCTTGCAGCAAGAAGGTTCTGAGTTCGATTCCCAGGGTCTTTCTGCATGGAGTCTGCATGTTCTCCCTGTGCATGCTGGGTTCTCTCCGGTTCTCTGGTTTCCTCCCAGACCAGAAACATGTTAAGTAAATTGGTCTCTCTAAATTCTCCCTAGGTGTGTGGATGTGTGTTGTGACGGTGCGGTGAGAGGTTGGAGAAGGAGTTAGCAATGGTGGTTAGCCACTCTAACCCAAAACAGCAGGACGCACTGTTGAAGTTTTCCACACTGTCACTTTATTTTCACTTCGTCCATGTAAAGCCAGGTCTCCACGGTACTAACATTACAGTCTCATACATGAGAAAAGAAACGATAATTCACCGCTCTGCACCTCATCATCACCGATGATCTCCTCTACACCACATGGAAGACCAGTTCTTACTCTGTACAATAGTACAACAAAATAAAAAGGGAATAGGCGCCCCCTTGTGGTGATACCTACTCATGTCTAGGAACCAAGCAGTATAATGACTGTTACAGTGTGTGTGTTTTAGTTTCCACTTCAGTACCATCTGTGGCCTAATTCTTCTTTCTAAATACTGCTGGACCTCATGTTAACCAAACTTACTCTGACACAGTGAACCTCCTTGTTTTGGTTTAAAGTTTAGGTTTAGAAGTAAAATGTGAATTAGGTTTTGGTTAAAAAAACAAAGTGTTTTGTATTTTCCAGGCACATAGCACCATTTAATAGAACAATAAACTAACTGTTAAATTCAGTTGTTATAAAAATACTACATACACCAAAGAAATTTTACTTCCTGATGCTAACACACAGATAGCGCTATGCTAACACACAGACAGAGCTATGCTAACACACAGACAGCGCTATGCTAACTCACAGACAGCGATATGCTAACACGCAGATTTGTTCATACTAACATTTTTACCTGATTTTGTCTCATTGATGAAACGACCAAATGAGGTCAAAGGTCACTCGGCACATTGAGACAATGACATCTGCAGGCTGTGGCATTGAATCTTTATACATCTAAAATATTTCTGAACATTCTTGTAACCATTCTTTGCTATAATAGGTTATGCAGGTCATGATTTTTTATGTTTTATTTTATTAATAGGTCAGATTTGTGTCATTCAGACTGTACAGTTTCCCACCAGCAACAATTGTTGCCGAGTATAAAACCTTTTCACTAACATAACCAACATAAAATGATATAATTCATGAATATCATGTGTTTATTATAGGACCAAGGATTGAAATGCATGAATTTATTTTACAGGAAATAATCTGGGATTGAACGGGTTAAGATGGAATATATACACACATATTCATGACATTCTTTGATTAAATTAATTTCTCTTAAGTGTTACTCCAATAGTTAAAAATGTGAGTTATACCAGGTGAGTCTTTCTCCCCTGAGAATGTGTCATAAGTTGCGGTGTAGATGGTGAGGCAAAACGCCAGGAGACCCAGGTAAGAGAGATATGGTAGATTAACGATGAATAATGCTCCAAAAACAGTCCAAATCCCTGGCAGCACTGCTGAGCGGAAGCTGAGGCTCAACACAGGTAGCAACAGAGAGAACGAATGGACTAACCAGACACACAGCAGAACAGAAGCCAAGACACACAGGTGACACTAAATACACAGGAGGTAATCAGGGAACGAGACACACCTGGGAACTAATCAAAGGGAGACAGGACAACATGGAGACTCAGAGACTCAGGAAACTCGAAATAAACACTCAGAAAAACACGGAACATGACAGGACCCCCCCCTCAAGGGCGGCTACCAGACGACCCCCCCAAAAAATGTCTAAGAAAAAACACAACAAGGGTGGGCGGAGACGAAGGAGGGTTCCCACGGGGAATGTCCGGCGGGCGTCCGCGGCGCCGGAGGCGGGAACCACGGAGGAGGTCCGGACAGTTCTGGACAGGATTAATCCCAGCAGATTTAGGAAACTTAATTAACCCGTTAGATGGAGAGCTGGTAGCACATCTCACCTCAGGAGAGGAAGTAGAGAGAAGGAGGGGTGTTGCGCAACAACAGCATACAACCTATGACCTGCTGCACAGTGAAACATTTACTCAGTTTCACTAAGGAATCAACTAGAGCTGCTTTGATTTTGATTCAGGATACCTTTATCCTGAATACTGAATTTGCTTTTATCATTTCTGAGATTTGTTGTTGTGTTTGGGAGCTTGTGTGATGTGAGGCGTTAGCTGCAGCTGCAGGTCAAATACAAGTTCAGTTCACACCAGTTTATTTGATGTGTGTGTGTCGGGGTGTGTGTGTATGCAGGTGTGTACAGCCCACATGGAAACATGAACAAAACCAAACAATCACTTTTTCTAATGATGGGGTCGATTTAGGAAAAGCCATAAAATTTCAAGTTGGAAAAAGATTGTTTACGGTATTTTTTCTACAGCTAAACATGGTAATGGGTCACTTTGACCCGCAAGACAACACAAGGGTTCAAATTCAAAAATACTTGATCAATCACAAAGGGAAATTAAATGATGTTGTAACTCATTCAGATTCTTCCGAGTTATTGAAGATGGTGATGGCTGTTGGCAGGATGCTCAAGGTTGTCCATAACTTCCTTGATTTTATGAAGAATCCTTCTTTGCACTGTTGTCTCCAGAGGCTCCATAATCTCAGCAGATGTAAGTAATGCCTGAGAATCAATGAGCTTCAGAATTAATTCATTTTTAAGTGATTTTATTTCAGAAGAGACTCTGACTAGAAGTTGATGACATGTGACCTGAACAAGTCCAAACCAGAACCTCTGGGAGTCAGAACCTAACCTGGAGAAAGTCCTGCAGGTCTGGAAGCGGCTGGGAGTTTCACCTTCACCGGGTCACACAGAACATCTGGTGACACTATGCAAGAGAAAAATTGTACTGATTAATCCACAAACATGTATATTGAAATATATCTGTAAACAAATTTGAAGTTATGATTGTCTCAAATTCACTTACTTTTGTGTGAGAATAAAGTTAAAATCCTTCCAGTCCATGAAATAGAGTTTAGAAAAGTCTGGTTGTTTACATCAGACCATGAACTTCTGATGGGGAAAATTCAGGAGGTTCAAACCAGCAGATCACAGACTGACTGGGAATCAGAACCAAAAAAAGTCCACATTTCTTCCTACAGTCTGTCATTTCCTCCCTGATCAAAATGCCTGGGGAGAGAATCTCTTCCTGGAGGGAACATCTGTCCAGATGCTGCTGCTGAGTCCCACCTGCTGGATGTGGGTCTGGGTTTTCAAAGTGAATCTCATTAAAGCTCTGACTGACCTGAGTTGAGTTTATTTATTTTTATTTTATTTATTTGCTTATTTCAAACAGACAAAAATAAAAGCAAGGAAGAAGAAAAAAAGAAAATTCAAACAAATTATCATGCCCAACTGACATGCAGGTTTATATGATCAGATCTGAGCTGCTGCTGTTCTGATCAACAAACCAAGAAACTTCAGTTCCTCTGACTGACAGCAGCAGCCTGGCAGTCCGTACTGAGGGAAAACACCAGACATCAGCTGGTCCTCAGTAGGTCACAGACAGACAGACAGACAGACAGGCAGACAGGCAGACAGACTCATTTTCTCTTTTCGTTTTAATAATAATCAGTAACAAACATGATGGAGGTTACATGAAACCAGTTGGTTCTGGGTCATCCCAGCACCGCTCCAATCAGAACCGGACCAGAACCGGTCCAGACTGGTTCTGGTTTCCATGGCAATCTCCTTCATTCCTGCATCAGGCTGCACGTCTCACACAGACAAACTCAGACATGTTTCCCTCTTTACATCAGCAGCAGGAGGTCAGAGGTCACAGCTGCTCATATAAAGGTGGGCGGGGTCAGAGGTTAAATTTATGCACAACATTTATATTTATTTATAAGCGGTTAGATAAATAAAATAAAACAAAAATAACAAATTCACCTCCACAGGTGAGTAAATCCTGTAAACATGAAGAGTTTATGAAAATATGATGAAAAACTGATGGATTTATAATAAATAAGATTACAAAATAAATACAAAGGACAGATTTTACTGGATATTTTAAACCCTGAGCTGCTGCTGTTTGACTATAGATTATTAATAATCAGAACAATGATTAGTTTATGATGCTGAAAGATTTCACAATAAAAGACTTCCTGTCTCAACATGGTTCATATCATCCTGGTGCAGCTCTATGAATATTAAATAAACTCCAACAAAATCACTTCAATATGTCAAGTTACTTTATTTAATCCTAAAATAATAATAATTTACTGAACAAATGAAGATTTTCATCAGGATGTTTACTGAACTTTAGAAATATTACAGACTAAAGAAGAAACTCTTTCCTCTAAAATCTTCCTCTTACAAATGAGACGTTGAAGAACAGAGTATTAATTTAAACGAAATGAATAAATAGGGTGTAAAACAATAAATAAATAAAATGTAAATTAATATTTTGACCATGGGTCCGATTTTCAGTTTGAACATGAACTGTTGGTTTTATTCCAGATTATCTTTGAAATCCAGTGAGAATAAATCATTTCACAACAAATGAAGCTTTAATGATAAAATGTTTATTCTGAGTGTTGGAGCCAATCAGAAACAGGAGAGTTAAAGTTTCCACAGCAGAGGTCAAAGGTCGTCTGAGGAATCAGTCAAGTTGCTGATTTTATTTAAATATTAAACTAATAAATGTTTTTCTGATGTTTATGAACTTATGAGTTAAAATCACTGAAGCAGAAGAGACGTTAATAACCAAATGTCTGATTTTTATTGTTGACAGTAAAAAGATGTGGAGCATAAATATTATGAACTCAGATCATTCAGTATTTTATTCTGTTCTGACCTTTGACCCTGAATCTTCAGAGATGTTTCAGTTTTCTCCTCTCAGCTCCAGTTTGTGACCTTCTCATTCTTCAGTGAGTTTAGTAAATCATTCCCAGGTGATCAGAGTCAATATGTAACCAATAACTGAGTCAATATGTAACCAATAACTGAGTTTTTCTCCCTGACTTTACCTGATCAGATCTCTGGTGATGATTCTTTTGGTTTCTGTTATTTCAGGATCTTTTTTCTGCTGTGAACTGAAACATTCCTGGATGTTTGACTTTTTCGTGTCTCTGCCTGTACCTGAGCTGCTCACCTGGCAGCAGCTCCACCTGTGTTTTCCAGAGTGGGCGGAGTCAGAGCTGCTGGGTCACAGAGTGCAGAGTGTACTGGAGGACAGAGTCAAACCTGGCAACGTGGAGGAGCAGGCAGGAGGATCAGTGGGCCGCCATGAAACGCTGCAGGTCAGTTTCCTCTTTACTGCTGCTTTGAAATATTATCTGGAGCCGATCGCACTAATGAAGGATCAATAATTTACTAAATAAATGATCAATAATGTCCAAACTGCTCAGTCAGAACCAAACATCTACAGGATGTCGGACCTTCAGCTTCCTGCAGTAATTCCTCCGTCAGGCTGAACTTTAGTTAGAAAAACTTTAGTTGTGACTCAAAATGTTTGTCATTTTCTAGCAGAATGAATAAATCTGATCATGATCAATATGTTGATCAACCAGGAGATGATTTACAAGCAGATTTATGAAACATATGCACTTCTACTAGTTTAACTTTTAGTCATTCTAAATTTAATACAAACTAAAATCTTCCAGATTTCTATATTCATAAACTTGGACTTTCTTCATAAATCAAACTAAACTGAAGATGAATTGGTTCAAAGTTTTAATAACTGTTATTTTAATAGCAGGAGTTATTAAAAATCTCCTGCTATTAAACAGTTTGTGGTTCATCTCTAAAAGTGATTCAGATTATTAGAAACTCTCTGCGTCTGAAAAATGTTTGTAGTTTTTATTGAACTTTCTGCTTCAGCTTCTTTCTTTCTGTTTTCTTGGTTTCTGCTTCTGTTTCCTCTGATTGTTTCTCTGGTTGGAACATTTTTCTGTTGTTGCATTTTGCAGCATTGATGTGTTTGCTTGGTGTGTTGCCATAGTTTCATGTTTTTGTGTTATCAACAACACAAAACCTGATCAGATGCAGCAATCAGGAAAATACAGAGACTGTAAGATCAAATCAGAAACATCAACAGATAATCAATAATTAGAGCAGAAGGAGAAAGAATCAGATTGTTCAGTTTGGATTTAAATGTTTGGATCTTTGAAATAAAATATTTCTGCTGTTTAAAGTTTATTTATCTGGTGAAATGTTTACTTTATATACTGAAAATATTACTTTTGCATTATTTTTACAATAAATTTCTGAGAAATAAATGAATTGTTGTCTTTATAAAAAGAAAAAAACAATTATTGTGTAATATTTAAAAAACAAACAGATTATAGTTATAATATACATTTAATAATCCTGATTCCTAATTAACATGATAAACTCATAAACCTTCTAAACCAGGATTATTTACCAGTGATGATCTTGAACATTATTTTCTAGAGAGATTTTGATTTATTAGTTTTTTAATGAGTAAAAACCAGAGGAATCTCCCACCATGAGCTGCTTTAGTAAAGATAACTGGTTTGGTTTTACAGTGTGGTTCTGGTTCTGTTCAGTCTCAGTAGTTATTTAAACTCCTGCTTTTTATTTCTTCCTGTCTGGATTCTCTGTTCATCCATCTTCATGTTCCTGGTTTGTTGAACTTGATCAGTTTTTATTAATAAATCATCACCAGGCCTCACTGTCACTGATCTTCGGCTCTGCAGGAACTTTTATTACATTTGGCTGAACACATTTAAAGTTTTATTAAGTTGTTGAAGCTTTAATAAATAATGAATCTGCAGGTCAGTTACTGTTTATGATCTTAATGTTGGGATGAAGTCGCTGTTTGTGGCTGTTGGTCATGGACATGATGTCCAGTCTTTATGTTTGGTGCTGATTTATTTCTCTTATTAATGTTAATATATTTATTGTTTTGGTTTCTTATCAGTTTAAATGAACCTGGATTAGGGCTGAAACTTTAACACAGTATTTTCTACTCATTAATCACATAGATTGAAATCTTTGAACAAAATCACGTCTAGTTTTTAGTATCTGAGTTTCTGGTAAATCTGGAAATGTGACTCTTAAACTTCCTCTGACTGATGTGGTTCTGCTGACTAGTAAACGGACCTGAAAGCTCCGAGTTCTGCTGCTGTTCACTTGGTTTCTGTGTTTTAACTGAAGGTTAAATAGTGACTATGGCTACAAACACATTTATTTCTGGAACAAGCCAACATTTTCATT
The DNA here is from genome assembly GCF_001444195.1 of Xiphophorus couchianus. Classification (NCBI taxonomy): domain Eukaryota; kingdom Metazoa; phylum Chordata; class Actinopteri; order Cyprinodontiformes; family Poeciliidae; genus Xiphophorus; species Xiphophorus couchianus. The sequence goes on along the minus strand of NC_040241.1, from coordinate 25,113,568 downwards.
CAGCAGGAAGTCAGAGCTCAGATTACAGCTTAACGTTCCCAGTTGAAGCTGAAGAACCAGAACCAGAACCGATCCACAGGGAGAACAAACTCCATGCAGACGATCCTGGTCCGGATCTAAACCTTCTCAGAAAACAGAAGCAGAAATAAAATGTCCCTGATTGTCTGGTTTGTGGAACCTGGTGCAGCATAACAGCCTCCATCTGGTTTCTCCGTGTTTCCTTCCTAACAGCCTGGATCACTGAACATTTTCCTGCTGGTCGTCTTTGTCAGCAGGAGGAGGAAACACTGGCTAACGGTCAGGATGCTCAGACAAACTTTCTGTTTGGTGTCACATATCAACTGTTTTACAGTCCAAATGCAGTCAGGAGTTATTCATGTTGAAGTTCAAACTAAATCCCAAATTATTTCAATTCATTCAAGTTGAATCAGTGAAATTTATCCGCCTTTAATCCACCATAATACTGGAGAACATAAAACATTTCAATAAAAAGACACAAACATGTAAATCAAATGAAAACACAGTGAGGCCAGAATAAATATGAACAGAAAGCAGAAAAAATCTCAATGAAATAAAATTCTTCATATGATGATCAGGTTGTTCTTCATGTTTTCTTTCCACATTTCAAACATTTTTCTCTTCACTCTTGGTGCCGACATGGATCCTGATGATGCTTCATGTCTTTACAGCCTTTCAAGGCTCTTTAAGGAGGATTTTACTCAGATTATTACTAAAATTACCAGGAAACATTTTATGTTCATCAGATTCACTGATTAAATGTGAAGAACAATGAAGAACAATCCACTGATGTGAAATATGTAAACGATAAACAGCAAAGCAAAAATAATTTAAATCTCCATTAAAAATCAATCTGGACTAATCTGAAGAAAGATTTTTACAGATATAATCTGATTCTATCCAGGATCCAGGATCAGTTCAGGTCTGGATCAGGTTAGAAATGAGAATATCTGACTTATAAAGCATTTCAGTCCATAGTTCCTGGTAAAAAACAGGTAAAATAGTTTTATAATGTTGATGAGATCAGAAGGTTGATCAGTTGTGATTATTGAAACATCAGAGCAGAGAGGAAACAGCCTGCAGGAGGAAATCAGTTCATGCTGATCGATCAGAAAATCACCAGCAGCAGCAATAATCTGATGCAAATTATCTTTACAGGATTAAGGCATTCATTCATCTATAGATTAACTGGAGGATCTGAGGTTTTCTGCATTAAACAAGCAAATTGTTTTCTATAGATTAGAACAAAAACACCAGCAGAGACACAATCAGACCAACTATCAGTCCCACGGATCCGTCCTGGTTTCCTGAGTTCTTGTCTCCTGCAGACAAAGACAGAACTAGAATCAGTTAAACAAATGATCTGATCCCAGATGTTTCTCTGGGATCCAGAACCAGGAAGATGCTGGTTCTGATCCAGAGTTCAACTCACTCACCTGGAGGAGGATGAGGAGAAACACGCAGGTTGATGGTTCTGATCCGTTTAGCATCCAGGCTTCCTTGATTTTGAACTCGACATTCATATGTTCCATTATCGTTAGTCGTTGCGTTCATCAGAACCAGAGACACGTCTCCATCCTTCATCCGTCTGTCTGCCAGATCCACTCGGTTCTTGTAATCTGGATGCTGGATGGATGAATCAATCTGATCGTCTTTGTACAGAAGAACAAATTCATCCCCCAGATCAGTTCTGCTCCACTCCACAGAGACAGGTTGGTTCTCAGTAGTTGTACAATTCAGAGTGACGTTGAGTCCAGAATAACCTGTGATGTCTGTAGAAAAGGAGACAGAGCAGAGAGGTTAAAGGTCAAAGAGGACTGTGTCCTTCCATGGCAGCATAAAGTGCTTCATGTCCACCAAGTCACTTCTGTGGTTAACAGTCACTGCTACAACTTAGTGACTCTGATGAAATATTGATCCACTTTTCAGAACCTTCTGGCTTTATGTACAGTAACTGGTGACAGATTTATTATTATTCTATCTGTTTATTGGTTGCTGTTACAGCCCGGCTCTGGGCCCACGGCGTGTTCAACATGTTGGCCTAAATATGTTGTCATTTTCCTATCAACTAAAAAAATGCTGTTTGTGATACAGAAACTCATAATTACTTCATAAATTTACATTTTTGTTATATTTTGGTCGCCATTTTTTCACAGCTGGGTTGATGATGTCATCAGGTCCAGTCTGTACTGGAGTCTCCAGAGTAAACAGGAAGGCTAACTTTACCCCAGTAGTTGTTGATCATATTGGTTTGACTGGTGTCATTTTAGATAATGCCACACTGTGGCGCTATTGGCTGTAATTTAAAAACAATAAGGTGAATCTGGATCAATTCCCACATGGAAATTAGAAGAGTGCAGTGAGAGAGAGCCCAACACAACTTCCAGAGGATCTATATTTGTGCTTTCAACATTTCTCTACAGAAGACTTTGTCACTTGTACGAGCAAAACTGATTAAGACTCTAACAAGAGTTTGTTACCTAAACAAGCTAAAAATAAATGCTGTGCTGATAGTTTCTATCCACAAAGCACTTAAACCCAACTGAGGTGTAAATTTATGCACTAAAAACCAATAGAGTGGCAAAGGCAACCAGAAAACTGGCAACCCAGCAACACTATAGCTGTGCTCCCAAGACAACGGCTCTAACCATCTGATCTCACGCTGCTGTTTGTGAGCACATGAACTCCAAAGGGGAGACACACTGAGGCACAAATCAATCAACAGGTAACACTTAAAAAACTTTAAAAACTTATAAAAAAAACCTTTATTGGAGAGAAAAGGTTCAAAAAGAAACGTAACACCCCCTCACTATCTTCCCAAATAAGTTAAAGGAAGTTGTTGAACTTCAGGTGACTCTGAATACCGGGTCAGAACCAGAACACTTTGTGGATGCCAGGCAGGCTGCTGATCCCAGCCTGGCCTGGAACTGGACCAGAGACGTAATGTCCTCTGACTGGACTCAGATCTGGGTCTGAATGATGCCTGGATCGTCTTGGCTGTTGAACGGTGCAGATCCTCATCGCTTTCAGGCTTTAGCTGCATGAACAACCAACCAGTTTGACAATAACTGCGTCTTCCTCTGACCCGGAAGTCAGAGCTCAGATAACGGCGTGACGTCACCACCAGCTTGACCTCAATGTTTGCCGAAATTAACTGGTTTTACAAACATTGGGGTCTTATCGTGTTTTATTGTTGTTATTATGAGGCTAATATGACTATAACGTTTCGCTACACTGTGTGTTCAACTACTCTGTGAACTAGCAACGTCATCATCGTATCATCAGTTTCCTGTTCGTCTTTTGACTCTGGATTAACAGTTTGTGAGAATCGTTAGTAAAAATGAAGGCGGATTAAAAACTCACCTTCAGCAGAGACAGAACTGATACGAAGAGCCGAGCAGAACAACATGATCATTAAACAAACCATTTCTGTAACCTGTAGCCACTGTTAGCCGTAACGGTACAAGGAGTGAAATGCGGAAGTCACGTGGGTCATGGAGCTGCAGATGCTGCTGGGACTGTCGCAAACTGTCGTAAATCATAGTGATGGGAGTTATGGCTCTTTGAACCGAACCGAATCATCAGAACGAACCATTAAATCCATAATATAGTCCATCCGCTACATCAGGCTGGACTAGTCATGGATCTGGCATCACCGATGCGTCGGCGCATGCGTCAAGCCCTTAGACCAAACCCCGTGTCGGTGCTCGTGTTGCGTTCAGCAGGTCATGTGATACAGGAAGTGTTTCTAAATGACTCTGACGCCAAACTGTGTTTATTTAAAGCGAATCTGTCAACAGGATGCATTTACCAAAATCAATCTTATCTTTTACATCATCAACTATGGAGCCTGAAGACAAACGAAAGGTTTGGTAGTTTGGGACCATTTTGATCTACATCAGAAAATAAAGTATTGATTATCACTTCGTTGTTGTTTCATCCGGTTCTTTTCAGTTTCTACTTGATCTGAATCCAGATTCAGCTGAAATTGACTCTTAGTTTACTGTCATATTATGTTCTGCAGGTTAAATGTTGATATGTTTGACAGAAGTGAATTATTGAAATAAATTCAACTCCTCAATGCTGAGGCTTTATAGGCATCAGAATGAAGATACACCTGGATAAACTCAGGTATAAACTCAGCCATTCTACAAATTACTGTTGCTTTTTATCTATTATTTTATATAAATGTATTGTTTACTTCACTTTTTCTACAGCAGAACCCTAACCCTAACCCTAAAACCCATAGATAACCAGAAATAAGCAAATGTAAAACCAACCTAACAAAACCCAATTATAAGATACAAACCAAACCAAAAGTGTTTCTGAGGAGGGAGATGGAAAAGCTTCCTGTCTGCTGCAGCTTGGCAGCTTTAAAACAGCAGAGCATCAATCAGGGTAAAACATAACACCTGCAGAAGGCCTGGATCCAGAACCTACAAGGAGAACGAGCAGAAACCCACTGCAGCCGTAACATAACAGGCATGATCTTTGGAGAAAATTCACACATTCAAAACATGCAAACTCCTTGAAAACAACCCAGGCTGGGATTTGAACCCAGAACCTTCTTGCTGCAAGGCAACAGTGCTACCAACTGCTCTACTGCAGTCTGTAATAATTTTATATTTTCTTAGAGAAAACTGTTTTTAAGAGTGAAATTCACAAAACAGTTGAATTGTATATCAAAAACTTTTCAAAGGTCCAAAACAGTTCAAAGCTCCCTAGAGAACACGAACATTTATAACTACATAACATTTTTATTGTCGCCAATGTTTTCTTCAGGAAAAATGAAAAGGTTGGAAATCAGAAATTACAATGTTACATATTTTTCTTAGATGTAAATTTAGCTCTAATATTAACTTCACACGCCCTGAGACAGACTGTTGACCTGTCCAGGTGACCCCGCCTCTTGCCCCAAACGTTCTCTGGAGAGGCAGCAGCTAACGCCCCCTAGTGGGGAAACGTCCATTCATCCATGGATGAATGGATGAACTAACACGTTCATTAGTGAACCAGCATTACTGAGAATCTGAATGAGACACTTATGATGCAGATTTAGCCTCAAATATTAAACTCTAACTGAAAGAAACTACTGACACCATATTAATGTGCAGCAGTAAGAATTTCTACTGAACCTCAACCAAGCAGATAAATAAGCACTATGTTGCCTAAAGTATTTTCTCACCCATCGAAACGACAGGAATCAGGTGTTTCAGTCACTTCCATGGCCACAGGTGTATAAACAAAGTATGTAGACATGTAGACTGTTTGTACAAACATTAGTGAAATAATGTTTGGCTCTGAGGATCTCAGTGAATTCCAGCGTGGACCTGTAACAGGACGCCACCTGGGAAACAAGTCCAGTCCTGAAACCTCCTTGTTCCTAAATATTCCAGTCAACTGTGTTATAAGAAAGTAGAAATATTTATGAAAGACAGTAACTGAGCCATGACGTGGTAGTTTAGGCCAGGTAGTTTTTTTTACCTGGCCTAAACTACCAGGTAGGCCAGGTAAACTGAGGGAGCGCGGTCAGCAGATGATGAAGCTCATAGAGCCAAGAGTCAATCAGACAGTCTTTAAGTTTCAGTTTAATACTGAACTAGTGAAGCGTTGATCCGTTGCTGCTTGTTATGACGCGCTGAGCGGCTAACGTTGCTAACGTTGTACCTGTTGATCGTGTGTAAAGTCAATCCCAGAGATCTTCTTGTTGTCCAAATTTATTCCAGTCAGATGAACCATTTGTGAACAAGATCCATTTATTCCACGATACACGGCCACAGTGTTAACAATGACTCCGCCACAGCGGTCAAAAACTTGTATGACCTTCCGGGTTCAACACCTGTCAACTACCTGTCACCTCTTGGTTCGTATACTGGGGCCAACAGCCCCATCTAGTGACCAAAAACTGAAAATACACATCACCATGACGTAGTCCCGTCATCATGACGTCACATTGCGTCAGTCCCAGCAGCATCTTGACTTCCGCGTTTCTCTCCAAAGTAGCTTTACGGCTAACAGCGTTTCCAGATGATAGAAATGGTTTCATTAATGGTCTCGTTGCTCTGGACTCTGTGGATCAGCTCTGTCTCTGCTGAAGGTGAGTTTTTAATCCGCCTTCATTCTAACTAACGATTCTCTGATCTGGTAATCCAGAGTCAAAAGATGATCTGGAAACTCCTGGATGATCAGCGATGAGTTTCATAGTTCGCAGAGCAGCTGGACGAACACAGTGTAGCGAAAACGTATAACTATAATGATGCAGTATGTATAATAAATACAGTTATTTATTGATATTTACAAACAAAGAGGTTAAACTGGTTGTGACTTTAAGCCGCTATCTGAGCTCTGACTTCCTGGTAAATGGGAGGCGGAGCTACTGGTAAAATAGCAACTGGGTTGTTCCAAATTTAAACAAAATAAATGTAACTTTCACCAAACCATCTATAATTCTATTAATTATTAAATTATTATTAATAATTAAAGGTTATAAAACCTTTAATTAAAGCTAGAGACGATGTGGAGCGCAGCACGGTTCAACAGCTGAACTAGCAGAAAGTTCAGATCAGTTTCTAAGTCAGTAGATCCTCATCAGATCCACACCGGGCCGGGCTCACGAACCTGACCGATCCATTCATAAAACACTGGTTCTGATCCGCTGTTACAGATCAACTGGTATCCAGACCAACTGGCTGAAATCTATGTGCATCGCAGATGTTTGTAAAGAATAGGTGGCTGTGTAGATGCCTGTTTAAAATGAACAAAACCCAAAGCTGTTCTAAATACGACTTAAAGATTATATTAATGTTGCCACAGATTAAAATGTGATCTTTTAAAAGTCCAGATCATCTGAAGTACTAAAATCTGTTCTGATTGACAGACGGGTGACTAAAGTCCACCATCTTGTTTCCACAGAGCTCAGTAGGAACTGATGTCTGATTGGTCAGAAGCTGCTGCCATATGATTTATAGATACAGAAATAAACTCAGACAAAAATGTTTCTCTTCCTCTAGTGAAGTTTAATTTTTTAATCTTCAGGAGAGAAAAAGACTTTTGAGTTTCATTCCTCTAATTATGTACAGTATATCCGTATACTTAGACTTAGACTGACTTTATTGTCATTTTCATGCACAGGGTGAATACAGAACGAAATTTCGTTGCATACGGCTCAGGACAATGTTTTAAGCTTCCAATGTTGTGAGGTTACTCCAGAATAAAATAAAATACAGTATAAAATATGAATATAAATATAAATATAAAATATAAAGTGCAGGACTGACAGTAAAATAGAAGTTATTTAGCTCTGTACATGTGCAAGGTATAAAGTGGAGACCAGATTTTAAGTGCAGTCCAGTTAAGAGTTCAGCAGTCTGATGGCAAGTGGGAAAAAACTGTTTCAGAACCTGGTGGACCTGCACCGGATGCTGCAGAACCTCTTTCCAGAGGGCAGCAGGGAGAACAGTCCATGCTGGGGGTTTGAGGGGTCACTGATGATGTTTCGGCCTCAGGACACGCAGCGCTGGGATGAAATGTCCTGAATGGAGGGAAGGGGGGCCCCGATGATCCTTTCTGCTGTCCGCACCACTCTCCTCACGTTCTTCCAGTCGGAGGCGCTGCAGCCTCCACACCACACAGAGAGGCAGCTGGTCAGAATGCTTTCTATGGTGCTTCTGTAGAACGTCTTGAGGATGGGCGGGGGCAGGTGTGCTCTTCTCATCCTCCGCAGGAAATACAAACGTTTCTGTGCCCTCTTGGCCAGAGACGTGGTGTTCCCAGTCCAGGTGAGGTCGTTTGTGATGTGCACCCCCAGGAATTTGGTGCTGCTGACCACCTCCACAGCCGAGCTGTTGATGAGCAGTGGAGCGTGGCTGGGCCGGTTCTTCCTGAAGTCGACGATCATCTCCTTCGTCTTGTCAACGTTCAGGATCAGGCTGCTGTCTCTGCACCAGTCCACCAGCTGCTCCACCTCCTCTCTGTAGTCCAGGTCGTTGTCGTCTCTGATGAGGCCCACCACCGTTGTGTCGTCCGCGAACTTCACAATGTGATTGGTGGCGAACCTGGGGACGCAGTCGTGTGTCATCATAGTGAACAGCAGAGGGCTCAGGACGCAGCCCTGAGGGGAGCCTGTGCTGAGGGTGATGACATCGGAGGTGTGTTGTCCGATCCGGACTGACTGAGGTCTGTCGGTGAGGAAGTCTAGCAGCCATTTGCGCAGGGGGGTGCTGAAGCCCAGGTGTCCCAGTTTTCCTGCCAGATGCTGTGGGATGATTGTGTTGAACGCTGAGCTGAAGTCCAGGAACAACATCCGCACATGAGTGTTCTTCTCCTCCAGGTGAGCCAGGCTCAGGTGTAGGGCGGAGGAGATAGCGTCCTCAGTGGAGCGGTTTCGGCGGTAGGCAAACTGGAACGGGTCGAATGTGGGGGGGAGTCTGGAGACGATGTGTTCTTTTACCAGCCTTTCAAAGCACTTCATCATGATGGGAGTCAGTGCCACAGGCCGGTAATCGTTGAAAGAGGTGACTTGAGGTTTCTTTGGCACCGGAATGATGGAGGCAGTTTTGAGACAGGCTGGCACTGTGGCTTGGTCCAGTGAGGTGTTAAAAATGTCTGTTAGGACACCAGCCAGCTGACCTGCGCATTCCCTGAACACCCGCCCAGGTATGTTGTCGGGGCCTGGGGCCTTCCGTGGGTTGACTCTTTTCAGAGTCTTCAACACATCGGCTGTGTCCAGGCAGAGTGCCTCCTCTTCCTGGTGGGGAACAGTTTTCTTTGCCGGAGTACTGTTCAGTGCCTCGAACCTCCCAAAGAAGTTATTGAGTCCATTTAGAAAGCCAGCATCAATTTCACCCACTGGGGGGAAGGATGGATTGTAATCTGTGATCGCCTTTATGCCTTGCCACATACTCCTGGTGTTGCTGGTGTCGTGGAAGAACACCTGTATTTTCTGACTGTGGGTTCGCTTTGCTAACCTGATAGCACGGTTCAAGTTGGCTCTCGCTGTCCTCAGTGCCTCCTTGTCGCCAGACTTGAAGGCTGAGTTCCGTGCTTTTAGCATTCCACGTACCTCCTTAGTCATCCAGGGTTTTTGGTTGGCCCGGGTGATAATGTTCTTAGTGATGCTGACGTCCTCTGTGCACTTGTTGATGTAGGCTGACACAGTCATGGCGTACTCATCGATGTTGATCTGGTCGTTGTAAGTGGCTGCTGCCTTGAACATCTCCCAGTCAGAGCACTCAAAACAGTCCTGAAGTGCCTCCATGGCCCCCTCAGTCCACACTCTCACCTGCCTCACTGTAGGTTTTGTTCTGATCAGCAGGGGCTTGTATGCAGGAATTAGCATAACAGATAGGTGGTCTGAAGAACCGAGGTGGGGGCGGGGGGGGCTGCTCTGAATGCTTCTTTGATGTTGGTGTAGGCCAGGTCTAGAGTATTTCCTCCCCTGGTTGGAAAATCCACATACTGGTTGAAGTGAGGGAGAACAGTCTTCATGTCGGCCTGGTTAAAATCCCCAGCAATGATGAAAACGCCCTCTGTGTGTGAGGATTGCAAATCACTGATGGTCCGGTAGAGAACACTCATAGCCTCTTTAGTGTTAGCACTGGGGGGCACATACACAGCAGTGATGCTAACCACAGTAAACTCCCTGGGCAGGTCTGCAGATAACAGTCAGAAGCTCAATGTCCAGGGAGCAGTAACTGGCGACAGTCATGGCATTTTTACACCAGTTATTGTTGATGTAAATACACAGCCCCCCTCCTCGGGTTTTACCGCTGCTCCTGTCTGCGCGGAATGTAGCGAGCCCCTCCAGGCTAACAACGTTGTCCGGTATGGTCGAGTTGAGCCATGTCTCCGTCAGAATGAGAGCGCAGCAGTTCCTCAACTCTCTCTTTGAAGACAGTTCCAGTTGCAGATGGTCTATTTTGTTGTCCAGAGAGCGGACGTTGGAGAGGAAGATGGACGGAAGCGGCGATCTGTGGGGGTTAGCGTTTAGCTCAGCTGTTAGTCCACTTCGACAGCCGCGCTTCCGCTGCCGGTCGCACCGCCTTCGCTTTCTCCTCCTCCGGCTAGTGCTGCTAGGCGAGTCCGCTGCGCTGCGGGCCGCTGGGTCTTGCTTCCGTAGGACTCCGAGATCACGTAAACACTCCAGAGTAGTCGTATTTATGAGTCCGAAATCACTTGATGATTGTAATTCCAGCAGACGCTGGCGATCATATGCTAACTTACTGAGTGGATGCAAAGTTTGTAGCGTTTTAGGTGGCGTATTTTGTTCAAATACTTGCAAGCTGTCGAGAGCCCATGCAGCCGCAGCCATTTTGGACGCCGCCATCTTGGGACAGTACAGACCAAAAGTTTGGACACACCTTTTAATTCAATGAGTTTCCTTTATTTTCATGACTATTGACATTGTAGATTCACACTGAAGGCATCAAAACTATGAATAACACATGTGGAAATATGCACTAAACAGAAAAGTGTAAAACAACTGAAAATACCCCTTATATTCTAGTTTCTTCAGAGTAGCAACCTTTAGCTGTGATTACTGCTTTGCACACACTCTGCATTTTCTTGATGAGCTTCAAGAGGTCGTCACCTGAAATGGTTTTCTCTTCATAGGTCAACCTGCCCTGTCAGGTTAATAAGTGGGATTTATTGCCTTATAAATAGTCATGAAAATAAAGAAAACCCATTGAATTAGAAAGGTGTCCAAACTTTTGGTTTGGACACACCAGTTCCCATACCAAGCTGTAATACAGTTGGTGAGGATTCTCTCAATGGCGCAGCGGTAGAAGTTCGTGAGGATCTCTGAGGACAGGTGGTTCTTCCTCAGGGTCCTGATGAAGAAGAGGCGCTGATGCGCCTTCTTAATGATAATGGCCTCCCATGGGGGGGAATTTGCAGACAATTCTTGAGCATCACCTTCCTGCCAGTATACCAGGGCTCTTGCATTCGCTGCCCAATAATAATGCTGAAAACAGGGTAATCCCAATCCTCCCATCTCTGTTGGTTTATGTAAGTGAGTTTTTGATATTCTATGGGCTTTAAAGCCCCAAACAAAAGGCAGGATTATTGAGTGTAATTATTTTTAAAAAAGCCTTTGTTAAAAAAATAGGCAGACCCTGAAAAAGATATAAAAATTTAGGTAAGGACACCATTTTAATCTATGAAACTTTTTTGAACAGGAATAATCTGATGGGGATGAAAAGTTATCAAAAAGTAAAAATGTTTCTAAGGTTTTACTGAGTTTAGTCTGAACTGACTCGTTTGCTCTTCTCTCTTTAGAATCACACAGACTGAACTGTTTGATTAAATATTACTTATTGATTGATGATAGAAAATTATTGAGGACCAGTAGTTTGATAGTTTACATGTTTCTCACAGACAATCCTATTCCAGTGATCCATATATTCCTGACAGAATGACCCTGACCTCTGGTCTGTGTTTGGTGCTGGAAGACCTTTGACCTCTCAGTCTGACCTTTGTAACATATTCCTCCTGCTCAGCTCTGACCAGAGCCACCAGTTAAACATTCTGGTTCTAGATTAACCAGCTCAGTGTCTCATGGAGATAATGAATAACCTTAAACAGCCGTTTGCTGTTTGCCTTTCATTTACTGAGGACGTTTGTTCACACAGGAATTCATTCAACGTGTCCCAACAGCTGCTTTAGAGCCAGAAACTATCTGAGGAACCGTCAGGAAGAGGAAACTTACAGCCAAGGTGACTGTGACCTCTACCTGTCTGAGGGCAAAGGTCACAGTCGCCCTGGCAAAGATGAATCCCATCAGACCTGGACCTGGTGGTTTCACAGCCAGAGTCATTAGATCATGTAGATTTGAACAGCAGTTTCTGCTCAATAATTTAAGAGTCTTTTAATTAATGATTTTCATTCTAAACTTTTGGACAGTTTCAGATACAATCCCAGACCCTGAGAGGCCAAAGTGATCGTTCCTCTGATCTGCAGCCTGTAGCTGCATAGAAACACAGCAGAGCTGCAGTAGATGCTTTACTAACATGATGAATTCAGTCAGTTTGCAGCAGCCCAGCAGCTATCAGGTTATTATTTATTGATTTGAGCTTTTAACTGCATGCAAAATCACATATTGATCAAAAGGCTCTGCAACATTAATACTCATATCAACATCATCTGCTGGATTCAGAAGATTTTAACAGATGAACCACAGAGAATAGACCAGGGGTGGGCAGTCCTGGTCCTGGAGGTCCGGTGTCCTGCAGCTCTTAGACATCTCTCTGGTCCAACACACTTTAATCCAACAGCTGAATCTCCTCCTGGTGCCGTCAGGTTCTCCAGGTTCTGCTGATGACCTCATTATTTGACTCAGGTGTGTTGAAGTAGAGACACATTTAAAAGTTGCAGGAAACTTTTAGGCCCTCCAGGCCTGGAGTTGTTCACTCCTGGAATAGAATAAAGGAGAAGCAGAAATGAGATGCAGATTATAATTTCACATGCAGATTATAATCTCTGACTGTATATAACATGGTGACTATAGGACTTATGCAGCCAGTGACTCCATAAAATAATCTGCTTATGTGAATCATATTGATAATCTCACTGATGGTGATTTATTCATGAAAATAAGCCTAAAATACTAATAATTAATGCTCTTAATATGTTGTTATTTCTGCAAATGGATGGTTTTTTATTCTCTAATTAATAATTAATAGGTAAATTAGTTGAAAATTATTTCAGTTACTGATTAATCGTGACTAATCTAATTAACTGTTTCATTCAGCTGAAACTGATTTTATGCTAGAACAGCTTGCCATACTCAGTGCTCTATAGCTGATGGTTTGTGTTATCAGTTTTTGTCCACAAGGGGGCGCCACAGGACTGTGTTAGATCCCCATCGATTTATAAAATACATCATCAATCTTTGTCTAAATGTGTCATAATCAGTTTTATGCTGATAATTCAGACATTTAAATCTTTTTATCAACTTTTGTAAAAAAATCTCTGATTCTGTCCTGGACTCATTAATCTGCAGATGAAGCAAAGCTGGTGTTTTCCAGGTAAAGGAAGTTTTTCCAAACGATTCCCTCAGTGACAGACAGATTCTGAGGTAATGAAGCAGAAACATTTCTGACTCCACTGAGTTTTTCTCTGATCTGACCAGTCAGAGGAAAATTCATTTCTATAACTTTCTACAGGGAATCAGGAAGGAGATGAAATCTTTCCACAGGCTGAACATCACAGCCTCCATCTTCAGTCAACTCAGTTCAGTTAGAGGCTTAAAACATTTAGGTAACCAGAGATCAGTACAGAACCAAAACCAGTCAAACCATGACAGAAGTAATTACAAAACATAATAACTAGCAATAAAGCAGAAATAAAACACACTATGAAGATTGAATGGACTCAAATAAAAGCAGAAACAATGAATTGACTCAGACTGTGTCAAAAACCACTGAGAGCAAAATGTGTTTTAGTGAAACTTAAAAACAGCAAGAGATGAATTTTCAGATTAATAATCAGCTGTTCCATAATTCTGGACAAGTCTGATCTCCTCTGAGCTTCAGTCAGCAGCAGGTCCACTGATCGAAGGTCAAAGGTCAATTTAAGACTGAAGCAGGTCAGAAAGATATAAAATTCATGAACTCAATTTAGGACAGAATAAAAACAGATTTTATTCTCCCTCAGTAGAGAGTTTATGTATCAGCAGCAAATGAAAATATGTATGGAATAAAAAAAACACAAATCATCTGTCAAAAACATGGAACATATCATTGACCTCTGACCTCTGCTGATTTCTCTCCTGCAGGTCATGTAGAGGTCAGAGGTGAACCTGGACAGTCCATCACTCTGCCCTTTAGTTCTGCTGCCAGTTCATCTGTTATCGCCGTTCAGTGGAGAAGAACCGATCTGGGCTCAGAGTACGTTCTTCTGTTCAGAGACGGTCGACTTGATGTAAGGAAACAGAACCCGTCTTATCAGAACCGGGTGGATCTGGTGGACCCACAGATGAAGGATGGAAACGTGTCTTTGGTTCTGAAGAACCTGACGACTAACGATACGGGACTATATCAGTGCCAAGTCCAGAATGAAGGAAGCCTTGATACTGAACTCATCAGAACCATCAGACTGGAGGTTCTTAGTCCAGGTGAGAATTTGTTTCTGGATCAGAACCAGCAGCTTCCTGGTTCTGGATGTTAAATCTGATCCAATCGGCTCATTGACTTGATTTGTGTTGTTTTTTCTGCAGAGAAGAAAAATGGAGGAACCAGCGATGGATCCATCGGACTGATAGTTGGTCTGATCTTATTGATCTTATTGGCTGCTGTTGTTGTTGTTGTTTTATTTCTGATCTATAAAAAACAATCTGCTTGTTTCAGGAAGAAAAGCTCAGATCCTCCAGCTGATCTGTAGATTTACTATAAATGCCTTTAATCTGTGGACATGGCTTACATCAGATTATTGCTGCTGTGGATGTTTCATCTGTCAAATATGAGTTGATTTTCTCTTGCTGACAGATAAACCTGCAGTCATAAATCATGACTTGATTATTATAAAATAGTTTTGTACAATGACTTCTGGACTAAAACTCAAAGGTGACATTTTATTTTTAGGCTGTGTTCCCACCAGTACAATGTCGTCCACTTTGAATCTTTAAAAGCTACACAATTATTATAACTACTTAATAAAAGAAGCTCAACCAGAAGCTAACTGAAGTTTTATTATTGCATGGATTGAGCTTCTCTTTGTATTTATTAAAAGATCAAATTTATACTAATCTTATATATTCTAGTGTTTTATTGACATCTATCCAAATCATTTCCTGAATCAAATTCATCTCAATTAAGTAAAAATTTCAAGTGACAATCAAACGATGGCAGGTTGGTCCGTCCTGCTGATGGAGGAGAAGGAAACTAATTATACCAGATATATCAGAGGATGGAGGTCAGTCAGTTTCTGCTGTGAAAAGTAGCTTCAGTAAATACTAGGCCTGTCGCGATAAACGATAAATCGATTAATCGTACGATAAATTAAAACTATCGACGTCATTTTAATTATCGGCATTATCGTCTCTTCCGGCCTTTTTCTCTTTCTGTTAATGACACTGAATGAAAAAAGGCTCAACTCCGGTGCTCTCCACTGACCTCTGACCTCATTTCCTTAGTGTAAAGCCCAGCGCAGAGACACGATCTTAGAGCTGTCGGCTGATTGTCGGCTCATTTTCAAAACCTGACAGATCACACATTAGCCGACAGAAATCCTAGGTATAACGGTTCGATCGGTTCGTTCCTGCCGTGTGGTGTCCAACAATGGGCACAAAATAATGGCTACAAGTTCAATGAACTAATTTTAAAACCAGGCATTAATCAATGCTTTACTACAATTTACCTGCAGTGCATGTGGCTAGTGTCAGTGTAAAGTCCTGACTGAATGAAAATCATTAGAACCTATTTAGTCACGTTAACGAAGAACAGCTGAAAAGTTACCGGTTTTATCAACTGCGGTAGTAATTTAGCTCCAACTCCTCCTCTGGTCATTTCTATATTCTTTGCATGTTGAATAAACATTAATGTTGTTTCCACATATCATCTCCGATGTCCGCTGGACTTCGGGTTGCTCCGTGTCAGCTGTTTGGGATTCCCCTCCGTAATTTCCCCTCAGAAAGCAGGAAGGGAATCCAGCTTTCTGATTGGCTGCCTGTCACATTCAACAGGCTGCGTTAAAGCTCCCAGTCGGGGAAAAAACCTGATTTAGATCGGAGCGGCAACGACGATCTACCGTAACACACCACACAATCTTAGAAAGACCAACGATCTAAGATTGTTGTAAGAGGAAAAATAGGAGCAAAAAATCATGTAGTGTGAACTATTGCATCAGGTAGTCGATGTGCCCATCTTCTCTATTTAAATCTAATTATTACTGAAGGGCAACATAATATACAGACTTCATAATCTGCAGTCTTTTGGTTGAATGCAGTATTTATTTCCACTTTGGCTTTATGTTGTTTAGTTTTTATCAAGTACATTTTTTGTTAATGGAGACTGAGAATCCATTTTATTTTTGGTTGTTTTGTTTATTTTGTTTATCAGCTCCAGTGTTAAATATTCTTTTGAAAATAAAGTGTATCTATCTTTGGCAGGAAATCGCATGCATTATTACATCATTTCCATTAAATCAGTGTAAAAAGGTCTTCAAACAATATTATCGTTTATCACAATAATTTTTTGAGACAATTAATCGCTCAGCAAAATTTGCTATCGTGACAGGCCTAGTAAATATGTAATTTTTATTTTTTAATAAAACTTGCAGACTGCAGCTTTAACCGTCATGACATTGCTGTCTTCATGGACCCATTGACACATTTTACAAACTATAATTCAGTTTTTTATAGTGTTGTTGGCTCTGACTTGTATTCAGGTGCAACTTGCATGTTTTCTGCTCATGCTGCACTTTTTCACAGATGCAATTATAGGATGACTAATAATGTAAAACTACAGAAAAATCAGTTCAACATTTAATAAAGTTTTGTTTCTTCTTGCTTCTTCTTCATTATATTTATGTTTATTAAAAGTAAAGCAGTTTTCAGACCTCATTTTTTTCTATTATGTTTAAAATGTTTATTGTTCTGCATCAACTGGTGTTTTATTTGGTTACATGGAAAATGAGTGTAAATAACTAATAATGCAGCTAAGCTTGTTTACATAGTTTTTTTGTTTCGTAGAGTTTTGTTCTGCTCTTATCTTCCCACCAGACTCATAATTAATGAAACTGTTAATGAACAGATTCATGTTAATCAGAACAAACATGACAGATTCACCATTTCAGTATTATTGATGTTTGACTGAAGGAGACGTTGAAGTGAATATCTAAACAAAATAAAACTGATTTATCCAAACCAGCTGATCTGTTGTGGATTATTTGTAAACACTAAATGGACCCAAATCCCCCTCCAGAACCGAGGGTCTGCAGCTGTTCCTCCTCATCACTTGGTGCAGAAAGAGGCACCAGGTGAAGGAGTTTAAAAGGTCGGTTTTATGAACTTTCAATCAAAAGTTAGGATGTTGTTCCTTAATTGCCTTAATTTTTTTCATGCATGTTTGAGGAATCCTTTAATCTCCATGGCAACACCATGTTAATGGAGAGGCGTAGCTCTGGATCACATGGTGCTGGTAGTGATTGTAGGATCACCTGTTGCTCACCTGGTGACTTTAGTGATGGGGAAGTCTACTTTTTGCTGACCACTTTAACTTTGAATGATTTTCGTCTGATCACTGTTTAAACCTGCAGATCCGTTTTTATGCTGCTTTGGGACACGGATGTCTGTTATTCACTGATAATATTGAAGATATTGATGCAAATAAAACAATCTTAACTGCAGCTTGGATTTATGTTTTAGGATTAGAACCTCAGTCCGAGTAGAGCTGCTGCTCCTCCATGCAGAGAGCAGCCTGTTCAGGTTGGTCAGACATCTGTTGAGGATGGACACCTCCCTGGTGAGGCCTCCTCCTCACGTCTGGACACTGGGAGGAGACTGAGAGGAAAAACCAGGACACACTGGAGGGACGATGTTCCTCTGCTGGCCTGGGAACGCCTCGGGATTCCCTGGAGGAGCTGGAACATATTTACTGGGAGCAGTGATGGTTATAGCTGATGGGAGGAGGGATCTCCTATAATGCTCCTTAGTGCATTTAGGATGCAGCAGTCTGTCACTGAAGAAGCTCTGCTTAACACACTCATCTTAAACATGTGACCGTTTGGATAAAAACAAAGAGCTTGATAACACAATTTATTTACATTGAATCCATGAAAAATGGTAAGTATTTCAACGTGGTGAGGATTTGGACTGTAGTGATGGTCGGTCACAAACCTGCTCTTTGAAGTAAACGACTGGATCTGCTGAGGTCATCAGAACACCGACTGAGAGCCGTTCTTCATTACAAAGGAGGGAAACAAACACAGCAGAGCAGGGAGGCAGAGTGACAGGGAGAGATCTCCACACTGGTTTCCTCTTTGGCTGCTCAGCTTTCACTCTTTCAGTGACTCCTGAATCTCTTGTTTTGATTCGCATTGCAGCCTTGTGACCAATCATATGTGAGGATATGGGATCTGATAGGTATTTTTCCTTTGGAACCTACATAAAAGAAAGAACCACAGACAACGTATATGAATCTCATGTCAAGCTTTTGCAAAAGGAGAAGTCTCTGCCAACTGCTCCTCCGAACCGTTCACAGAGCGATCTGATCTGCTTCCACATGAGCTCCTGTTTTTATTGTCAAAGAAAAACAGGCAAGGGGGCAGTCAGGAAAATCAACAGAGGTCGTAAAGCTTCTAACCCAAACATCTAACAACCCAGTTCCAGATGTGATATCTGATCAAAGGTCTGAGCCCGGTTCAAATCTCGGTCAGTACTGTCAACAAAACAAAATACGACTGTTCACAGGTAGTTACTAAATTAGGAGGTGTTCTTGCAAAAGGATTTAAGGTCTGAGAAACTCAGTGTTAACTATTTCTCGTAAAGTTGAACAGACAGTAGTGACCTCCATACACACATAAGGAAGAGAACACTTTAAACAGAAAATCACAATGATCTATAGGCTGAATGTGAACTAAAGTAATAATAAAATGATAATACCAAAAAATCTCTAACAGGATCATATGTGAAAACAAAGAGGAGACAGACAGACAGTCTAGAGAGAGGAGGAGACTGCATAGCAAAAACCCATAATTATAATTGACAACATCTGACTGAAAATTATTATACAAGAGTATTACATAATAATAAATTATTATGCTTCTCAACCAAATAACTTATTCACATGTAACTTGTAATGTCAGGATGTCTTAGCTATTTCATTATGTACAACTTAGTAAAACTTTAGTTATTTTAGGTTGTTTGTTGATAAGTGGAGGTAACAATAATACATCAATTATTGATGTACATTTTCTGTTATCCTAAATGTTTTTTATGTCCTCTGCACTCTGAGGGTTTGGGGTCAGGAGACACTGAGAGTTTATCACTGTAGTGTTTCAGTAGATCAGGCTGAATGCTTTGACTCTTATTGTCCATTAGTGTCCAGCAGCAGTAATGCGTCCATTAGTGCTACGGCTGAGTGAGACGGTTTACTGCAGTCAGTCTCATCCTGAAACTTTGTCACCTTTAATGTTTCTATCTCTGGTCCCCATAACAGGAAGGAAATGTGATGGTGAGAAAACTTTGACCAAATGTTGTGGAGACTTTATGTCATCTTGTTTATAGATCATTTTTATTAGAAATGTCCTCATGTATAGTTATGGTTCAACAATGGAAGCATTAATAAGACTGTTTTTCTGAATGATTATTATAAAGTGGGTTTACAATTAAACTTTTTGCTACAGAGAGAAATTAAATATCTGAGAGGAATCTTGATGCAACCTGCTCAGGTCTAAACCTCAGTGTCTAGGAGACAGAGATGATGGAAGGAGCCACATGTTCACATGTTCACATGTTCACATGTTCTCCATCATGTTGGTTTTTATCACAACCTTTGTGTAGGAAGTGATGAACCTTTAGAAATGAGACCCACAACTGATTGGATTGTAACATGGAAACAACACAGAAAAGGCCTCAGCCAGGATTTTAACCATCCATCCATTTTCTAACAGGAGCTGCTGCCTGTCTCCACCCTGGACGGGTCACCAGTGTGTCGCAGGGCAGCACAGAGACAGACAGGACACACAACCATAAACACACACACAACCACACACACACACACACAACCACACACACGCCTCCTAACCCCCACAGACACTCACACACTCTGGTTGTTTTCTGAAAGTTTCCACTGAGGCCTTTTTCACTCTGTGGTTTATTGGTTGTTTGTACAGATCAGAGATGAGCAAACAGGAAAACATTTCTAATCTATCGGCTCTGAAGCCACAGAAACCAGAACGATCAACGACGTAGAAACAGCCGAGACCAAATGAAAACTTTAATAGTTCACTGCAGAACGAACTGTGTGAAAGAAACATTTGATTAAACATCCAGACAGAAACGATGTTAAAGTCAGATGATGTTGGGCCAAAGCAATAAAACAACTAAATGTGAAATAAAGAGGTGAAGCTGGAGGTCAGAGGTCAGACTGGTGGACTACCTCAGTGCAGAGTAGATGATGTTGGTATCTAGTCGAACATCTGGAAGAAAATAAACTCTGGTTAAAATAAAACTAAAAACAGATTTATGAAAACTTTAAAATCATTTATCAAATGTACATGGAAAAATTAATTATTCCTCTTATTAAAACACAATTGAACTGTTAGTAACTATATTCTGAAGATTCAGTTTAACCAGCCATGTCTCCATCTTAGTCCTGCCTGACCTGTAAAATCAAAAGATCATTTAAAAATAACCTGTTTGATGACATGAAGCCGACCAAATGATCTCAAATATCCAGTTATAATATTTATTTCCACTGAACAAGGAAGAGCAGAATAAAGTCAGTGACATCAGCCTGGAAGGATGAAAACCCATTTGTAAGGCCAGAACCGTTCTTCACATGGAACCACAGGGACCAGTGGAGAACCTTCCCAGAGAGACGAGAAGTCCAGAACAACCAGCACTGAGAGAGAGAGAGATACAGCTCTGGCCTCAGAAAGCCCATCAGCGACTCCACACTCAGCTCCACACTCAGCCTCCCCCCCAGCAGGCCCAGTGCATCCTGCCCTGGAACCACATGGAGACAAGATGCCCTGTGTGACACCACCCTACCCCACCTTACAAACACAACAGAACAGACCCCACCAAACTACAGAACGAGTTTCCCGACCCAAGACCAGGATGGCACCCAGGGCAGACGGCCCCCACATCGCCTCTGCTACCGTACAACACGCTGCCAGTGCACCAAACCAACCAAAACGTCAGTGGCCCCACATCCAGAAAGGGCTGGAGCCCCTTCAGTACACACTGCAACCAGCAGCACCAACATGCAGGCAACCAGAGCAGGGCATGCAGAGCCCGGCCCAACCACCGGCCCAACACCAGCAACCCGACTCAACCCATCCATGAAACACACACAGCACACTGCATTGATGAGCGTCCCACCAAGATGACTAGCAACCTCCTCCGCCTCAGTAAAGCCATCAACAGAGAACAGGAGTCTGGAAACCCCCAGGTCTTCCTCTTCCTGCTCTGATATGGTGTTGATGTGAGTTGTTATAAGTAGCAACTAAAACAGAGATGGGCAAGTTGATCATATTATCTGCATCCATTGATGAGAGCTTCTTCTGTCCTCATGTTCAGGCTTCAGAGCTAACTAGACTCTGAGTTTAGTTACCAAGTTCAGATCTGCTGTTTGAAACCAGAAACCCAGAGGATCACAGAGCTGGTTCGGTTCTACTGAGTTTGTTCATCAATCAGAGCCTTGATGTCCTCAGTGCTTTCTGGCCAAAGCCTTCCTATGACCAGCTAGGCTAACTTAGCAACGGTTAGCAAACTCAACTACTATAAAACTGAAACCATGAGTGAAAGGTCTGCTCCAAAGAATCATTCAGGAAGGTGTGCAATGTTTGATTCAGTAGGGGGCGCTATACTGTGTTAGTAACACATGAAGATTATCAATATGGTTGAATTTAGAGCATTAGCTGCCATTAAATATCATGTTGGTGCAGCAATCTAGTGTTAGTGGAAGTAAAAGCTAATGTTTTAGTTAGCAATGCCCAACATTGGACTAAGGGAACCTCAGTGGGGTCAGAGGTCACTAGATCACGTCAAGATCTTTTCTGGAACAGCAAAGTCTCAAGAACCTCTGAGGTAGCATTTTACCTCTGAGCATTAATGTTTACTGAATGTTAATATTTCATAATTAGAAAACTGTAGAATCCAAATATTAATATAAAGTTTAGACATATTTCTCATTATCTTGTAAATCCAAACTTTATAGATTATTTCAGACATTAATCAGCAGCAGTTCTACCTCTGGTTCTGTTGGTTCTGATGTTGATTTCTCCATAACTGATCCCGTCTGTTCTCACGTCTGAGTAGATGGCAGATGAAGGACTCTCTGTAAATATATAAATATGACATGAGGTCAATATACTGCAGCGCTGCTGTCAGATAAATGCTTTAATATCATTCATGCAGACATTAACTCTTTGTTTTGTCTGTTATGAACTTAAATAACTGTAAAACTAGCAGGTGGGAAACACTGAGACCACACAGTCTCACAGCTAAATCAATCCAAGTCGACACGTTGCACCACAGATCAAAGAGACGCTCTGTAAACTTCGACTCAGTGACATGCAGGTCTGCAGACCACCCTGCAGAAACCACCAACACCTCCAGAGGAAACGCAGGGCAGCTTTCACACGCAGAGACACCATTAACTGGAACAAAGGGTGAAGCACAAACACACCGAGAGCGTTACAGATCCTCTGATTATCAATAACTCTATTCATATACTGCCTGCATCTTACTGGGGTAAATGATGATAGACATTGTTAGAATAATTATCTAAGTTCATTTACTTGTGAGTTTATTTGAAAGGTTATGTTTTCATATTATTATTTTGTTTGATGTTTACTTGACTCTTTTTCTTCTGTGAAATACTATTAACCATTTTTAGGATGTTTGCCTGGAGGCTAGAGAAGTTTGCACATTCCTGTGTTATCAGCTCCATATGTAACTGATTAGTTGTGGTCAGCCACATGCTCTTTTAAGGGCATGTCCACAGAAGGTTCCAGAACACCCTGTAGAAAAAGGTCATTGGTCAAATTCTTTGTGTGACTGTGAAAAAGCCCAACCTCCTTCCTTGTATTTTCTAATAAAGCCAAATGCAGACAAAGATCGGGCAGAGTTGATCCCAGACAGTGTTTTACAGCGGCTTTCCGTGTCTCGGACCTTCCCTCTTTTCTGCAGAAAAGACAATTATGCCTCTGGTTGAATCTTTGCTAGTTAGGAATTAAAATAAACCTATCAGACATAAAAGTTACTTGAAGAAGGCAGATAAATGTGTTTTCTCTCATTTTAACAGTTAAACTGAGCTGCTGTTTGAAAGATAAGCAGCATAAGATTATTAAAATCTACATCTACAGGTACAATCAGACTATTTTTACTCCTCCAGGCCTGTAGGTGGCGCTAAACATGGAGTAAGGGACAGGCAGTCAGTCCTTCATCAAGCTGATCTGCATGACCAGAACAAAGTTTCATCTGAACAAATCAACTGTTTGCTGAATATGAGGACAAAATAAACTTCAGTTCAGACGGAGTGAAGAGAGTGGCAGTAATCAGGTAGAGTGAAGCACGGTGGTGGCAGAGTCATGATGAGTGTTGTTGGCTGTGAACTAGTTCACTGAGGGAACCATGAAGCAGAGAATGATGTTCAGAAACTGAACCACATGACAGTGTGGTCCAGCAACCCTGCTGAACAACAACAGTTTTGTTGCTATTCAACATAACAAGCATAAACATCTCAGTGATGATCGATGCTAACGATGATAGATGATAGATGCTAACGATAATCGATGCTAACGATGATCGATGCTAATGATGATAGATGCTAACGATGATCGATGCTAACGATGATAGATGCTAACGATGATAGATGCTAACGATGATCGATGCTAACGATAATCGATGCTAACGATGATCGATGCTAACGATGATCGATGCTAACGATGATCGATGCTAACGATGATCGATGCTAACGGCTCTGAGGGAAACTGAACTGGTGAAGCTCCTCTTCACATCTAAACTCCATCAATCATCTGCAGCCTTTCATTTCTCACACAGAAGGTGGAGAAATGAAACGTCTCCATCATCCACCAGCTCATGATGTCACCATGGAGGAGATTCTAGACAACCAGCCAAACTCCATCAACTCTGAGTCCAAGAGAGAAGAAGCAGCTTTAATGGAGGAAACACAAGATATTGATCGATATCGGTTCATGTTTAAGGATAGTGATGGTCCGGTCGACCCGGTTCTACTGGACCCAGAACTCCATCATCTGCTCCACCTCCTGCTGCTGTGGTTCTGAGTCAAACCAACCTGTTCCCCTCCTGGCCTGTGGGGGCGCTGCACCAACAACCACTGAAGGAAACGACACAACGTCTTTCTTCATGTAATGTAAAAACAATAGAGTGGCATGCAGGTGGAGGATTTCTCTTTAGTCTTTGGCTAAAACCCATGAGCCTTTTCTCCAGCTATCGCTAGGCTAGCATGTTAGTTTGGATTGTATTTACCCAGAATGCCCTGCGTTATAGTCCACTTCCTTCTTCTGGAGCGGTCTCCGGTCCGCTTGGTGTTCATATACTCACTTCAACTGAACGCAGAGCGAGGTTTTAGACGGTTTTAGAGTTTGATTTATTTGTAGATTACTTGTTCACACCTGACCAAAAGAACTGGAGGACGGATTAAAGCAGACTGAACAGAACCGGAGGGAACGGACTCAGAACTACTGAGGGAGATGGAGTCCTGGAGGAACTGATGCTGAAAGATGAACAGGATTTATTTCTCATTGTAGCCAAAATGACTGACCTAGATACTCTGATGTATCTGGAACAGGTTGGTACGTTTCCCCCTCCAGACAATGAACCAACCTGCCACCATGTTTGACTGATAATTGATAAATAACTGAGATGAAATCCAATTCAGGAAATTAAACTAATTATATAAACACAGCACAACTTTTATCTTTTAAATAAATGTAACAAAAATAAAATCATTCCATGCATTAATAAAACTGTTTAGCTTCTGGTTGAGCTTCTTTTATTAAATATTCATACGTTTCTGTGTAGTTTCAAAAGATATTTAAGTTCTTCCTCCTGTTTTTGGGTCCTGATGGGGCCCAGCTCATAATGTTCAGGTTTTGTTTGACAGGAAACGTTTCGATCAGAAACAGGAAGCTGGACGACCACAGAGCTGCTAGTCTGTTCAGCAGAACAACCACAGACTGCAGGCAGAGACGGTCCAACATAGCAGGCTGGTTCTGGTCCTACTGACAGTCACCACAGCAACAGATCACCTGATTCATTCCTACTGACGGTCACCATGGCAACAGATCACCTGATTCATTCCTACTGACAGTCACCATGGCAACAGATCACCTGATTCATTCCTACTGACAGTCACCATGGCAATGGATCACCTGATTCATTCCTACTGACAGTCACCATGGCAACGGATCACCTGATTCATTCAGGGTCTGCAGATCTACCAGCAAACTGACTGAATAAAACAGCAACATGGAGGAAGTTATAAGATCAGGATTAATAAGGATCAACATGAAGACGAATGTTTCATTTGGATGTTTTCAAACATCATCATCATCATCATCATCCTCACCTTTGGGTCTCTGCTGATGTAGCTGAGTTATCTGGATGTCGCTGTATGTGACGTCGTCTCCGTTATCAGCTGGAAGAAACAGAGATTACCCACAATTCACTGCTTCAGGAGGCAGTTCAGTTTTATGAGGAAATAGTTTTGTGCTGAAATATCTGATTTCATTTTATTTATTAAAAACACATTTTAAAAAATCAGTAGTGCAGGTTAAACATTCACACCACTATAGAGAAACCTGCTTTTATAAATCAAGATGTTTGTATTTCACCTTTTGTTTTGTGACGACGTCTCTTCACCAGTAGAACCAGTAACACCAGAACCAGCAGGAAAATCACAACAATCACACATGATAGAGAAATGTAGAGACCAGACTGGGAGGAAGGTGGAGAGGATGATGATGATGGAGGTGATGGAGTAGGTGGAGGACAAGAAGTGGTTGTTGGTTTTTCTAAAATAGAATAATTTGTTAAATAATTGCCAAACAATTTATTTTGAAAACCAAAGTTTAACAATATTTTCAGGCCTCCTGACCTCTGACCTTTGACAGAGATCCTCCTGGATGGAGACTCTCCATGACCTTTGACATTACATTTATAGAGGCCTTCATCAGAGCTGGAAACATGGAGGAGGGTCATGTGACCTGATGATCCATCACCAATGAAGGAGCCATCTTTATAGAAAGCAGCTGGGAGGTTGTGGGTTGGATTCCTTGCTCTGCAGCTCAGAGTGACGTCATCTCCCTCCATCACAGGGAGGACAGGACTCTGCAGGATCACTGATCCACCTCAACACAGAGACAAACTACAGCATTTCATCCATTTCCACACAGCTTCAGCAACACTAACTCCACAGTCTGATCTTACCAGAGACAGAGAGCTGGATGCTGCTGCTGCTGCTGGAGGATCCAGACATGGACTCACACCAGTACAGACCAGTTTCATGTTTGTAGAAGCTGCTGATGTTGCAGGTAGAACCATTTAATTTCCCCCATCCATCTCCACATCGCTTCCTGGTCTCTAAGGTCGTGTTTCTCCTCACAGTCCATCCATCAGATCTGTTTTCATCCTCACAGATCAGAGTCACTGATTCTCCTCTAAAGAACTGAGATCTGCTGGGATTCACAGTCAGACGAACTGGGAGGACTGGAAATAAACATATTGATTCAGAATTAAAACATTTCTTTGCCAAAGTATTAAAATGTCTCCATGAACAGCAAATGTATTTCTTCTGCTTTCTAATCTTTCTCTAAGGAAACCCTCAGCAGACTTTATCATTTCCTACTTGGAGATAATAATAAGTATAAACTTTACTAACCTCGGTTTATTCTGCAGCCCAACAGGAAACTCAGACCTACAGAAAACAGACATTAAACTGGTTTTATTCCACGTTCAGAGCTGTGACATAGAACTGATATCTGTGATCTAGAAGCAGACCTTCATCTATCAAACATTCCAGCTTTAATCATTTTCTAATCTCTTCAGGTCTTTAGTTCACATATTAGGATTATTTTTAATCTTGTAATTCAAAGTAAATTGTAAACCTGCTGATCTCAGTTCAGTCTAACTTGTTTCTCCTTCATCCTACACCATCATCATCATCATCAATAATCAGACAGTATCAATACTTAAATCAGCAGATATGAACTTACAGAGCAGCAGACTCTGCTGTGTTTCCTTCATGGTTTCTCTCCTTCGTTTGACGTTTTTCGTGTCTGACTGGAGACTCAGAGTAAAGAGAGACCGCCCTCTTCCTTAACGCAGCTCTGCTGCTCTCTCTCTTCATGATGCATTGCTGATAGTTATTGGTCTATCATCAGTCGCCATGGCAACAGATCACCTGTTCCAATCAAAGTGATCATAATTGTCTTGTTCACAAAAATCCCAAACAAATTCAATTAAATATATTCCATATTAAACTCCTGAGGCCTGCACAGTGTAGTTGCTGCATTAGTGTGCTCTGTTGCAGCAAGAAGGTTCTGAGTTCAATTCCCGGGGTCTTTCTGCACGGAGTCTGCATGTTCTCTCTGTACATGCTGGGTTCTCTCTGGTTCTCTGGTTTCTTCCCACAGTCCAGAAACATGACTGTCAGGTTAATTGGTCTCTCTAAATTCTCCCTAGGTGTGTGTGTGTGTGCGTGGGTATGTGTGTGTGTGTGGTTGTGTGTGTGTTTATGGTTGTGTGTCCTGTCTGTCTCTGTGCTGCCCTGCGACACACTGGTGACCCGTCCAGGGTGGAGACAGGCAGCAGCTCCTGTTAGAAAATGGATGGATGGTTAAAATCCTGGCTGAGGCCTTTTCTGTGTTGTTTCCATGTTACAATCCAATCAGTTGTGGGTCTCATTTCTAAAGGTTCATCACTTCCTACACAAAGGTTGTGATAAAAACCAACATGATGGAGAACATGTGAACATGTGAACATGTGAACATGTGGCTCCTTCCATCATCTCTGTCTCCTAGACACTGAGGTTTAGACCTGAGCAGGTTGCATCAAGATTCCTCTCAGATATTTAATTTCTCTCTGTAGCAAAAAGTTTAATTGTAAACCCACTTTATAATAATCATTCAGAAAAACAGTCTTATTAATGCTTCCATTGTTGAACCATAACTATACATGAGGACATTTCTAATAAAAATGATCTATAAACAAGATGACATAAAGTCTCCACAACATTTGGTCAAAGTTTTCTCACCATCACATTTCCTTCCTGTTATGGGGACCAGAGATAGAAACATTAAAGGTGACAAAGTTTCAGGATGAGACTGACTGCAGTAAACCGTCTCACTCAGCCGTAGCACTAATGGACGCATTACTGCTGCTGGACACTAATGGACAATAAGAGTCAAAGCATTCAGCCTGATCTACTGAAACACTACAGTGATAAACTCTCAGTGTCTCCTGACCCCAAACCCTCAGAGTGCAGAGGACATAAAAAACATTTAGGATAACAGAAAATGTACATCAATAATTGATGTATTATTGTTACCTCCACTTATCAACAAACAACCTAAAATAACTAAAGTTTTACTAAGTTGTACATAATGAAATAGCTAAGACATCCTGACATTACAAGTTACATGTGAATAAGTTATTTGGTTGAGAAGCATAATAATTTATTATTATGTAATACTCTTGTATAATAATTTTCAGTCAGATGTTGTCAATTATAATTATGGGTTTTTGCTATGCAGTCTCCTCCTCTCTCTAGACTGTCTGTCTGTCTCCTCTTTGTTTTCACATATGATCCTGTTAGAGATTTTTTGGTATTATCATTTTATTCTTACTTTAGTTCACATTCAGCCTATAGATCATTGTGATTTTCTGTTTAAAGTGTTCTCTTCCTTATGTGTGTATGGAGGTCACTACTGTCTGTTCAACTTTACGAGAAATAGTTAACACTGAGTTTCTCAGACCTTAAATCCTTTTGCAAGAACACCTCCTAATTTAGTAACTACCTGTGAACAGTCGTATTTTGTTTTGTTGACAGTACTGACCGAGATTTGAACCGGGCTCAGACCTTTGATCAGATATCACATCTGGAACTGGGTTGTTAGATGTTTGGGTTAGAAGCTTTACGACCTCTGTTGATTTTCCTGACTGCCCCCTTGCCTGTTTTTCTTTGACAATAAAAACAGGAGCTCATGTGGAAGCAGATCAGATCGCTCTGTGAACGGTTCGGAGGAGCAGTTGGCAGAGACTTCTCCTTTTGCAAAAGCTTGACATGAGATTCATATACGTTGTCTGTGGTTCTTTCTTTTATGTAGGTTCCAAAGGAAAAATACCTATCAGATCCCATATCCTCACATATGATTGGTCACAAGGCTGCAATGCGAATCAAAACAAGAGATTCAGGAGTCACTGAAAGAGTGAAAGCTGAGCAGCCAAAGAGGAAACCAGTGTGGAGATCTCTCCCTGTCACTCTGCCTCCCTGCTCTGCTGTGTTTGTTTCCCTCCTTTGTAATGAAGAACGGCTCTCAGTCGGTGTTCTGATGACCTCAGCAGATCCAGTCGTTTACTTCAAAGAGCAGGTTTGTGACCGACCATCACTACAGTCCAAATCCTCACCACGTTGAAATACTTACCATTTTTCATGGATTCAATGTAAATAAATTGTGTTATCAAGCTCTTTGTTTTTATCCAAACGGTCACATGTTTAAGATGAGTGTGTTAAGCAGAGCTTCTTCAGTGACAGACTGCTGCATCCTAAATGCACTAAGGAGCATTATAGGAGATCCCTCCTCCCATCAGCTATAACCATCACTGCTCCCAGTAAATATGTTCCAGCTCCTCCAGGGAATCCCGAGGCGTTCCCAGGCCAGCAGAGGAACATCGTCCCTCCAGTGTGTCCTGGTTTTTCCTCTCAGTCTCCTCCCAGTGTCCAGACGTGAGGAGGAGGCCTCACCAGGGAGGTGTCCATCCTCAACAGATGTCTGACCAACCTGAACAGGCTGCTCTCTGCATGGAGGAGCAGCAGCTCTACTCGGACTGAGGTTCTAATCCTAAAACATAAATCCAAGCTGCAGTTAAGATTGTTTTATTTGCATCAATATCTTCAATATTATCAGTGAATAACAGACATCCGTGTCCCAAAGCAGCATAAAAACGGATCTGCAGGTTTAAACAGTGATCAGACGAAAATCATTCAAAGTTAAAGTGGTCAGCAAAAAGTAGACTTCCCCATCACTAAAGTCACCAGGTGAGCAACAGGTGATCCTACAATCACTACCAGCACCATGTGATCCAGAGCTACGCCTCTCCATTAACATGGTGTTGCCATGGAGATTAAAGGATTCCTCAAACATGCATGAAAAAAATTAAGGCAATTAAGGAACAACATCCTAACTTTTGATTGAAAGTTCATAAAACCGACCTTTTAAACTCCTTCACCTGGTGCCTCTTTCTGCACCAAGTGATGAGGAGGAACAGCTGCAGACCCTCGGTTCTGGAGGGGGATTTGGGTCCATTTAGTGTTTACAAATAATCCACAACAGATCAGCTGGTTTGGATAAATCAGTTTTATTTTGTTTAGATATTCACTTCAACGTCTCCTTCAGTCAAACATCAATAATACTGAAATGGTGAATCTGTCATGTTTGTTCTGATTAACATGAATCTGTTCAATAACAGTTTCATTAATTATGAGTCTGGTGGGAAGATAAGAGCAGAACAAAACTCTACGAAACAAAAAAACTATGTAAACAAGCTTAGCTGCATTATTAGTTATTTACACTCATTTTCCATGTAACCAAATAAAACACCAGTTGATGCAGAACAATAAACATTTTAAACATAATAGAAAAAAATGAGGTCTGAAAACTGCTTTACTTTTAATAAACATAAATATAATGAAGAAGAAGCAAGAAGAAACAAAACTTTATTAAATGTTGAACTGATTTTTCTGTAGTTTTACATTATTAGTCATCCTATAATTGCATCTGTGAAAAAGTGCAGCATGAGCAGAAAACATGCAAGTTGCACCTGAATACAAGTCAGAGCCAACAACACTATAAAAAACTGAATTATAGTTTGTAAAATGTGTCAATGGGTCCATGAAGACAGCAATGTCATGACGGTTAAAGCTGCAGTCTGCAAGTTTTATTAAAAAATAAAAATTACATATTTACTAGGCCTGTCACGATAACAAATTTTGCTGAGCGATTAATTGTCTCAAAAAATTATTGTGATAAACGATAATATTGTTTGAAGACCTTTTTACACTGATTTAATGGAAATGATGTAATAATGCATGCGATTTCCTGCCAAAGATAGATACACTTTATTTTCAAAAGAATATTTAACACTGGAGCTGATAAACAAAATAAATAAAACAACCAAAAATAAAATGGATTCTCAGTCTCCATTAACAAAAAATGTACTTGATAAAAACTAAACAACATAAAGCCAAAGTGGAAATAAATACTGCATTCAACCAAAAGACTGCAGATTATGAAGTCTGTATATTATGTTGCCCTTCAGTAATAATTAGATTTAAATAGAGAAGATGGGCACATCGACTACCTGATGCAATAGTTCACACTACAGGATTTTTGCTGCTATTTTTCCCCTTATGACAATCTTAGAAAGTTGGTCTTTCTAAGATTGTGTGGTGTGTTACGGTAGATCGTCGTTGCCGCTCCGATCTAAATCAGGTTTTTTCCCCGACTGGGAGCTTTAACGCAGCCTGTTGAATGTGACAGGCAGCCAATCAGAAAGCTGGATTCCCTTCCTGCTTTCTGAGGGGAAATTACGGAGGGGAATCCCAAACAGCTGACACGGAGCAACCCGAAGTCCAGCGGACATCGGAGATGATATGTGGAAACAACATTAATGTTTATTCAACATGCAAAGAATATAGAAATGACCAGAGGAGGAGTTGGAGCTAAATTACTACCGCAGTTGATAAACCCGGTAACTTTTCAGCTGTTCTTCGTTAACGTGACATAAACAGGTTCTAATGATTTTCATTCAGTCAGGACTTTACTCTGACACTAGCCACATGCACTGCAGGTAAATTGTAGTAAAGCATTGATTAATGCCTGGTTTTAAAATTAGTTCATTGAACTTGTAGCCATTATTTTGTGCCCATTGTTGGACACCACACGGCAGGAACGAACCGATCGAACCGTTATACCTAGGATTTCTGTCGGCTAATGTGTGATCTGTCAGGTTTTGAAAATGAGCCGACAATCAGCCGACAGCTCTAAGATCGTGTCTCTGCGCTGGGCTTTACACTAAGGAAATGAGGTCAGAGGTCAGTGGAGAGCACCGGAGTTGAGCCTTTTTTCATTCAGTGTCATTAACAGAAAGAGAAAAAGGCCGGAAGAGACGATAATGCCGATAATTAAAATGACGTCGATAGTTTTAATTTATCGTACGATTAATCGATTTATCGTTTATCGCGACAGGCCTAGTATTTACTGAAGCTACTTTTCACAGCAGAAACTGACTGACCTCCATCCTCTGATATATCTGGTATAATTAGTTTCCTTCTCCTCCATCAGCAGGACGGACCAACCTGCCATCGTTTGATTGTCACTTGAAATTTTTACTTAATTGAGATGAATTTGATTCAGGAAATGATTTGGATAGATGTCAATAAAACACTAGAATATATAAGATTAGTATAAATTTGATCTTTTAATAAATACAAAGAGAAGCTCAATCCATGCAATAATAAAACTTCAGTTAGCTTCTGGTTGAGCTTCTTTTATTAAGTAGTTATAATAATTGTGTAGCTTTTAAAGATTCAAAGTGGACGACATTGTACTGGTGGGAACACAGCCTAAAAATAAAATGTCACCTTTGAGTTTTAGTCCAGAAGTCATTGTACAAAACTATTTTATAATAATCAAGTCATGATTTATGACTGCAGGTTTATCTGTCAGCAAGAGAAAATCAACTCATATTTGACAGATGAAACATCCACAGCAGCAATAATCTGATGTAAGCCATGTCCACAGATTAAAGGCATTTATAGTAAATCTACAGATCAGCTGGAGGATCTGAGCTTTTCTTCCTGAAACAAGCAGATTGTTTTTTATAGATCAGAAATAAAACAACAACAACAACAGCAGCCAATAAGATCAATAAGATCAGACCAACTATCAGTCCGATGGATCCATCGCTGGTTCCTCCATTTTTCTTCTCTGCAGAAAAAACAACACAAATCAAGTCAATGAGCCGATTGGATCAGATTTAACATCCAGAACCAGGAAGCTGCTGGTTCTGATCCAGAAACAAATTCTCACCTGGACTAAGAACCTCCAGTCTGATGGTTCTGATGAGTTCAGTATCAAGGCTTCCTTCATTCTGGACTTGGCACTGATATAGTCCCGTATCGTTAGTCGTCAGGTTCTTCAGAACCAAAGACACGTTTCCATCCTTCATCTGTTGGTCCACCAGATCCACCCGGTTCTGATAAGACGGGTTCTGGTTCCCTACATCAAACTGACCGTCTCTGAACAGAAGAACGTACTCTGAGCCCAGATCGGTTCTTCTCCACTGAACGGCGATAACAGATGAACTGGCAGCAGAACTACAGGGCAGAGTGATGGACTGTCCAGGTTCACCTCTGACCTCTACATGACCTGCAGGAGAGAAATCAGCAGAGGTCAGAGGTCAATGATATGTTCCATGTTTTTGACAGATGATTTGTGTTTTTTTTATTCCATACATATTTTCATTTGCTGCTGATACATAAACTCTCTACTGAGGGAGAATAAAATCTGTTTTTATTCTGTCCTAAATTGAGTTCATGAATTTTATATCTTTCTGACCTGCTTCAGTCTTAAATTGACCTTTGACCTTCGATCAGTGGACCTGCTGCTGACTGAAGCTCAGAGGAGATCAGACTTGTCCAGAATTATGGAACAGCTGATTATTAATCTGAAAATTCATCTCTTGCTGTTTTTAAGTTTCACTAAAACACATTTTGCTCTCAGTGGTTTTTGACACAGTCTGAGTCAATTCATTGTTTCTGCTTTTATTTGAGTCCATTCAATCTTCATAGTGTGTTTTATTTCTGCTTTATTGCTAGTTATTATGTTTTGTAATTACTTCTGTCATGGTTTGACTGGTTTTGGTTCTGTACTGATCTCTGGTTACCTAAATGTTTTAAGCCTCTAACTGAACTGAGTTGACTGAAGATGGAGGCTGTGATGTTCAGCCTGTGGAAAGATTTCATCTCCTTCCTGAATCCCTGTAGAAAGTTATAGAAATGAATTTTCCTCTGACTGGTCAGATCAGAGAAAAACTCAGTGGAGTCAGAAATGTTTCTGCTTCATTACCTCAGAATCTGTCTGTCACTGAGGGAATCGTTTGGAAAAACTTCCTTTACCTGGAAAACACCAGCTTTGCTTCATCTGCAGATTAATGAGTCCAGGACAGAATCAGAGATTTTTTTACAAAAGTTGATAAAAAGATTTAAATGTCTGAATTATCAGCATAAAACTGATTATGACACATTTAGACAAAGATTGATTATGTATTTTATAAATAGATGGGGATCTAACACAGTCCTGTGGCGCCCCCTTGTGGACAAAAACTGATAACACAAGCCATCAGCTATAGAGCACTGAGTATGGCAAGCTGTTCTAGCATAAAATCAGTTTCAGCTGAATGAAACAGTTAATTAGATTAGTCACGATTAATCAGTAACTGAAATAATTTTCAACTAATTTACCTATTAATTATTAATTAGAGAATAAAAAACCATCCATTTGCAGAAATAACAACATATTAAGAGCATTAATTATTAGTATTTTAGGCTTATTTTCATGAATAAATCACCATCAGTGAGATTATCAATATGATTCACATAAGCAGATTATTTTATGGAGTCACTGGCTGCATAAGTCCTATAGTCACCATGTTATATACAGTCAGAGATTATAATCTGCATGTGAAATTATAATCTGCATCTCATTTCTGCTTCTCCTTTATTCTATTCCAGGAGTGAACAACTCCAGGCCTGGAGGGCCTAAAAGTTTCCTGCAACTTTTAAATGTGTCTCTACTTCAACACACCTGAGTCAAATAATGAGGTCATCAGCAGAACCTGGAGAACCTGACGGCACCAGGAGGAGATTCAGCTGTTGGATTAAAGTGTGTTGGACCAGAGAGATGTCTAAGAGCTGCAGGACACCGGACCTCCAGGACCAGGACTGCCCACCCCTGGTCTATTCTCTGTGGTTCATCTGTTAAAATCTTCTGAATCCAGCAGATGATGTTGATATGAGTATTAATGTTGCAGAGCCTTTTGATCAATATGTGATTTTGCATGCAGTTAAAAGCTCAAATCAATAAATAATAACCTGATAGCTGCTGGGCTGCTGCAAACTGACTGAATTCATCATGTTAGTAAAGCATCTACTGCAGCTCTGCTGTGTTTCTATGCAGCTACAGGCTGCAGATCAGAGGAACGATCACTTTGGCCTCTCAGGGTCTGGGATTGTATCTGAAACTGTCCAAAAGTTTAGAATGAAAATCATTAATTAAAAGACTCTTAAATTATTGAGCAGAAACTGCTGTTCAAATCTACATGATCTAATGACTCTGGCTGTGAAACCACCAGGTCCAGGTCTGATGGGATTCATCTTTGCCAGGGCGACTGTGACCTTTGCCCTCAGACAGGTAGAGGTCACAGTCACCTTGGCTGTAAGTTTCCTCTTCCTGACGGTTCCTCAGATAGTTTCTGGCTCTAAAGCAGCTGTTGGGACACGTTGAATGAATTCCTGTGTGAACAAACGTCCTCAGTAAATGAAAGGCAAACAGCAAACGGCTGTTTAAGGTTATTCATTATCTCCATGAGACACTGAGCTGGTTAATCTAGAACCAGAATGTTTAACTGGTGGCTCTGGTCAGAGCTGAGCAGGAGGAATATGTTACAAAGGTCAGACTGAGAGGTCAAAGGTCTTCCAGCACCAAACACAGACCAGAGGTCAGGGTCATTCTGTCAGGAATATATGGATCACTGGAATAGGATTGTCTGTGAGAAACATGTAAACTATCAAACTACTGGTCCTCAATAATTTTCTATCATCAATCAATAAGTAATATTTAATCAAACAGTTCAGTCTGTGTGATTCTAAAGAGAGAAGAGCAAACGAGTCAGTTCAGACTAAACTCAGTAAAACCTTAGAAACATTTTTACTTTTTGATAACTTTTCATCCCCATCAGATTATTCCTGTTCAAAAAAGTTACATAGATTAAAATGGTGTCCTTACCTAAATTTTTATATCTTTTTCAGGGTCTGCCTATTTTTTTAACAAAGGCTTTTTAAAAATAATTACACTCAATAATCCTGCCTTTTGTTTGGGGCTTTAAAGCCCATAGAATATCAAAAACTCACTTACATAAACCAACAGAGATGGGAGGATTGGGATTACCCTGTTTTCAGCATTATTATTGGGCAGCGAATGCAAGAGCCCTGGTATACTGGCAGGAAGGTGATGCTCAAGAATTGTCTGCAAATTCCCCCCCATGGGTGGCCATTATCATTAAGAAGGCGCATCAGCGCCTCTTCTTCATCAGGACCCTGAGGAAGAACCACCTGTCCTCAGAGATCCTCACGAACTTCTACCGCTGCGCCATTGAGAGAATCCTCACCAACTGTATTACAGCTTGGTACGGGAACAGAGCAAACCAAAAGTTTGGACACCTTCTAATTCAATGGGTTTTCTTTATTTTCATGACTATTTATAAGGCAATAAATCCCACTTATTAACCTGACAGGGCAGGTTGACCTATGAAGTGAAAACCATTTCAGGTGACTACCTGTTGAAGCTCATCAAGAAAATGCAGAGTGTGTGCAAAGCAGTAATCACAGCAAAAGGTTGCTACTTTGAAGAAACTAGAATATAAGGGGTATTTTAGTTGTGTTACACATTTCTGTTTAGTGCATATTTCCACATGTGTTATTCATAGTTTTGATGCCTTCAGTGTGAATCTACAATGTCAATAGTCATGAAAATAAAGGAAACTCATTGAATTAAAAGGTGTGTCCAAACTTTTGGTCTGTACTGTCCCAAGATGGCGGCGTCCAAAATGGCTGCGGCTGCATGGGCTCTCGACAGCTTGCGAGTATTTGATCAAAATGCGCCGCCTAAAACGCTACAAACTTTGCATCCACTCAGTAAGTTAGCATATGATCGCCAGCGTCTGCTGGAATTACGATCATCAAGTGATTTCGGACTCATAAATACGACTACTCTGGAGTGTTTACGTGATCTCGGAGTCCTACGGAAGCAAGACCCAGCGGCCCGCAGCGCAGCGGACTCGCCTAGCAGCACTAGCCGGAGGAGGAGAAAGCGAAGGCGGTGCGACCGGCAGCGGAAGCGCGGCTGTCGAAGTGGACTAACAGCTAAGCTAAACGCTAACCCCCACAGATCGCCGCTTCCGTCCATCTTCCTCTCCAACGTTCGCTCTCTGGACAACAAAATAGACCATCTGCAACTAGAACTGTCTTCAAAGAGAGAGTTGAGGAACTGCTGCGCTCTCATTCTGACGGAGACATGGCTCAACTCGACCATACCGGACAACGTTGTTAGCCTGGAGGTGTTCGCTACATTCCGCGCAGACAGGAGCAGCGCTCTCAGCGGTAAAACCCGAGGAGGGGGGGCTGTGTATTTACATCAACAACAACTGGTGTAAAAATGCCATGACTGTCGCCAGTTACTGCTCCCTGGACATTGAGCTTCTGACTGTTAACTGCAGACCATTCTACCTGCCCAGGGAGTTTACTGTGGTTAGCATCACTGCCGTGTATGTGCCCCCCAGTGCTAACACTAAAGAGGCTATGAGTGTTCTCTACCGGACCATCAGTGAGTTGCAATCCTCACACACAGAGGGCGTTTTCATCATTGCTGGGGATTTTAACCAGGCCAACATGAAGACT
Organism: Xiphophorus couchianus; assembly: GCF_001444195.1. Lineage (NCBI taxonomy): Eukaryota > Metazoa > Chordata > Actinopteri > Cyprinodontiformes > Poeciliidae > Xiphophorus > Xiphophorus couchianus. The sequence continues at coordinate 25,075,883 of NC_040241.1, read as the reverse complement.
GTTCTCCCTCACTTCAACCAGTATGTGGATTTTCCAACCAGGGGAGGAAATACTCTAGACCTGGCCTACACCAACATCAAAGAAGCATTCAGAGCAGCCCCCCGCCCCCACCTTGGCTCTTCAGACCACCTATCTGTTATGCTAATTCCTGCATACAAGCCCCTGCTGATCAGAACAAAACCTACAGTGAAGCAGGTGAGGGTGTGGACTGGGGGGGCCATGGAGGCACTTCAGGACTGTTTTGAGTGCTCTGACTGGGAGATGTTCAAGGCAGCAGCCACTTACAACGACCAGATCAACATCGATGAGTACGCCATGACTGTGTCAGCCTACATCAACAAGTGCACAGAGGACGTCAGCATCACTAAGAACATTATCGCCCAGGCCAACCAAAAACCATGGATGACTAAGGAGGTACGGGAAATGCTAAAAGCACGGAACTCAGCCTTCAAGTCTGGCGACAAGGAGGCACTGAGGACATCGAGAGCCAACTTGAATCGTGCTATCAGGTTAGCAAAGCGAACCCACAGTCAGAAAATACAGGTGTTCTTCCACGACACCAGCAACACCAGGAGTATGTGGCAAGGCATAAAGGCGATCACAGACTACAATCCATCCTCCCCCCCAGTGGGTGAAGTTGATGCTGACTTTCTCAATGGACTCAATAACTTCTTTGGGAGGTTCGAGGCACTGAACAGTACTCCGGCAAAGAAAACTGTTCCCCACCAGAAAGAGGAGGCACTCTGCCTGGACACAGCCGATGTGTTGAAGACTCTGAAAAGAGTCAACCCACGGAAGGCCCCAGGCCCCGACAACATACCTGGGCGGGTGTTCAGGGAATGCGCAGGTCAGCTGGCTGGTGTCCTAACAGACATTTTTAACACCTCACTGGACCAAGCCACAGTGCCAGCCTGTCTCAAAACTGCCTCCATCATTCCGGTGCCAAAGAAACCTCAAGTCACCTCTTTCAACGATTACCGGCCTGTGGCACTGACTCCCATCATGATGAAGTGCTTTGAAAGGCTGGTAAAAGAACACATCGTCTCCAGACTCCCCCCCACATTCGACCCGTTCCAGTTTGCCTACCGCCGAAACCGCTCCACTGAGGACGCCATCTCCTCCACCCTACACCTGAGCCTGGCTCACCTGGAGGAGAAGAACACTCATGTGCGGATGTTGTTCCTGGACTTCAGCTCAGCGTTCAACACAATCATCCCACAGCATCTGGCAGGAAAACTGGGACACCTGGGCTTCAGCACCCCCCTGCGCAACTGGCTGCTAGACTTCCTCACCGACAGACCTCAGTCAGTCCGGATCGGACAACACACCTCCGATGTCATCACCCTCAGCACAGGCTCCCCTCAGGGCTGCGTCCTGAACCCTCTGCTGTTCACTCTGATGACACACGACTGCATCCCCAGGTTCGCCACCAACCACATCGTGAAGTTCGCGGACGACACAACGGTGGTGGGCCTCATCAGAGACGACAACGACCTGGACTACAGAGAGGAGGTGGAGCAGCTGGTGGACTGGTGCAGAGACAACAGCCTGATCCTGAACGTTGACAAGACGAAGGAGATGATCGTCGACTTCAGGAAGAACCGGCCCAGCCACGCTCCACTGCTCATCAACAGCTCGGCTGTGGAGGTGGTCAGCAGCACCAAATTCCTGGGGGTGCACATCACTAACGACCTCACCTGGACTGTGAACACCACGTCTCTGGTCAAGAGGGCACAGAAACGCTTGTATTTCCTGCGGAGGATGAGAAGAGCACACCTGCCCCCGCCCATCCTCAAGACGTTCTACAGAAGCACCATAGAAAGCATTCTGACCAGCTGCCTCTCTGTGTGGTGTGGAGGCTGCAGCGCCTCCGACTGGAAGAACGTGAGGAGAGTGGTGCGGACAGCAGAGAGGATCATCGGGGCCCCCCTTCCCTCCATTCAGGACATTTCATCCCAGCGCTGCGTGTCCCGAGGCCGAAACATCATCAGTGACCCCTCACACCCTCAGCATGGACTGTTCTCCCTGCTGCCCTCTGGAAAGAGGTTCTGCAGCATCCGGTGCAGGTCCACCAGGTTCTGAAACAGCTTTTTCCCACTTGCCATCAGACTGCTGAACTCTTAACTGGACTGCACTTAAAATCTGGTCTCCACTTTATACCTTGCACATGTACAGAGCTAAATAACTTCTATTTTACTGTCAGTCCTGCACTTTATATTTTATATTTATATTTATATTCATATTTTATACTGTATTTTATTTTATTCTGGAGTAACCTCACAACATTGAAAGCTCAAAACACTGTCCTGAGCCGAATGCAACGAAATTTCGTTCTGTATTCACCCTGTGCATGAAAATGACAATAAAGTCAGTCTAAGTCTCTAAGTCTAAGTATACGGATATACTGTACATAATTAGAGGAATGAAACTCAAAAGTCTTTTTCTCTCCTGAAGATAAAAAAAATTTAACTTCACTAGAGGAAGAGAAACATTTTTGTCTGAGTTTATTTCTGTATCTATAAATCATATGGCAGCAGCTTCTGACCAATCAGACATCAGTTCCTACTGAGCTCCATGGAAACAAGATGGTGGACTTTAGTCACCCGTCTGTCAATCAGAACAGATTTTAGTACTTCAGATGATCTGGACTTTTAAAAGATCACATTTTAATCTGTGGCAACATTAATATAATCTTTAAGTCGTATTTAGAACAGCTTTGGGTTTTGTTCATTTTAAACAGGCATCTACACAGCCACCTATTCTTTACAAACATCTGCGATGCACATAGATTTCAGCCAGTTGGTCTGGATACCAGTTGATCTGTAACAGCGGATCAGAACCAGTGTTTTATGAATGGATCGGTCAGGTTCGTGAGCCCGGCCCGGTGTGGATCTGATGAGGATCTACTGACTTAGAAACTGATCTGAACTTTCTGCTAGTTCAGCTGTTGAACCGTGCTGCGCTCCACATCGTCTCTAGCTTTAATTAAAGGTTTTATAACCTTTAATTATTAATAATAATTTAATAATTAATAGAATTATAGATGGTTTGGTGAAAGTTACATTTATTTTGTTTAAATTTGGAACAACCCAGTTGCTATTTTACCAGTAGCTCCGCCTCCCATTTACCAGGAAGTCAGAGCTCAGATAGCGGCTTAAAGTCACAACCAGTTTAACCTCTTTGTTTGTAAATATCAATAAATAACTGTATTTATTATACATACTGCATCATTATAGTTATACGTTTTCGCTACACTGTGTTCGTCCAGCTGCTCTGCGAACTATGAAACTCATCGCTGATCATCCAGGAGTTTCCAGATCATCTTTTGACTCTGGATTACCAGATCAGAGAATCGTTAGTTAGAATGAAGGCGGATTAAAAACTCACCTTCAGCAGAGACAGAGCTGATCCACAGAGTCCAGAGCAACGAGACCATTAATGAAACCATTTCTATCATCTGGAAACGCTGTTAGCCGTAAAGCTACTTTGGAGAGAAACGCGGAAGTCAAGATGCTGCTGGGACTGACGCAACGTGACGTCATGATGACGGGACTACGTCATGGTGATGTGTATTTTCAGTTTTTGGTCACTAGATGGGGCTGTTGGCCCCAGTATACGAACCAAGAGGTGACAGGTAGTTGACAGGTGTTGAACCCGGAAGGTCATACAAGTTTTTGACCGCTGTGGCGGAGTCATTGTTAACACTGTGGCCGTGTATCGTGGAATAAATGGATCTTGTTCACAAATGGTTCATCTGACTGGAATAAATTTGGACAACAAGAAGATCTCTGGGATTGACTTTACACACGATCAACAGGTACAACGTTAGCAACGTTAGCCGCTCAGCGCGTCATAACAAGCAGCAACGGATCAACGCTTCACTAGTTCAGTATTAAACTGAAACTTAAAGACTGTCTGATTGACTCTTGGCTCTATGAGCTTCATCATCTGCTGACCGCGCTCCCTCAGTTTACCTGGCCTACCTGGTAGTTTAGGCCAGGTAAAAAAAACTACCTGGCCTAAACTACCACGTCATGGCTCAGTTACTGTCTTTCATAAATATTTCTACTTTCTTATAACACAGTTGACTGGAATATTTAGGAACAAGGAGGTTTCAGGACTGGACTTGTTTCCCAGGTGGCGTCCTGTTACAGGTCCACGCTGGAATTCACTGAGATCCTCAGAGCCAAACATTATTTCACTAATGTTTGTACAAACAGTCTACATGTCTACATACTTTGTTTATACACCTGTGGCCATGGAAGTGACTGAAACACCTGATTCCTGTCGTTTCGATGGGTGAGAAAATACTTTAGGCAACATAGTGCTTATTTATCTGCTTGGTTGAGGTTCAGTAGAAATTCTTACTGCTGCACATTAATATGGTGTCAGTAGTTTCTTTCAGTTAGAGTTTGATATTTGAGGCTAAATCTGCATCATAAGTGTCTCATTCAGATTCTCACTAATGCTGGTTCACTAATGAACGTGTTAGTTCATCCATTCATCCATGGATGAATGGATGAATGGATGAAAGAACCAGAACCACACTGTACAACCAAACCAGTTATCTTTACTAAAGCAGCTCATGGTGGGAGATTCCTCTGGTTTTTACTCATTAAAAAACTAATAAATCAAAATCTCTCTAGAAAATAATGTGTTCAAGATCATCACTGGTAAATAATCCTGGTTTAGAAGGTTTATGAGTTTATCATGTTAATTAGGAATCAGGATTATTAAATGTATATTATAACTATAATCAGTTTGTTTTTTAAATATTACACAATAATTGCTTTTTTCTTTTTATAAAGACGACAATTTATTTATTTCTCAGAAATTTATTGTAAAAATAATGCAAAAGTAATATTTTCAGTATATAAAGTAAACATTTCACCAGATAAATAAACTTTAAACAGCAGAAATATTTTATTTCAAAGATCCAAACATTTAAATCCAAACTGAACAATCTGATTCTTTCTCCTTCTGCTCTGATTATTGATTATCTGTTGATGTTTCTGATTTGATCTTACAGTCTCTGTATTTTCCTGATTGCTGCATCTGATCAGGTTTTGTGTTGTTGATAACACAAAAACATGAAACTATGGCAACACACCAAGCAAACACATCAATGCTGCAAAATGCAACAACAGAAAAATGTTCCAACCAGAGAAACAATCAGAGGAAACAGAAGCAGAAACCAAGAAAACAGAAAGAAAGAAGCTGAAGGTCCGACATCCTGTAGATGTTTGGTTCTGACTGAGCAGTTTGGACATTATTGATCATTTATTTAGTAAATTATTGATCCTTCATTAGTGCGATCGGCTCCAGATAATATTTCAAAGCAGCAGTAAAGAGGAAACTGACCTGCAGCGTTTCATGGCGGCCCACTGATCCTCCTGCCTGCTCCTCCACGTTGCCAGGTTTGACTCTGTCCTCCAGTACACTCTGCACTCTGTGACCCAGCAGCTCTGACTCCGCCCACTCTGGAAAACACAGGTGGAGCTGCTGCCAGGTGAGCAGCTCAGGTACAGGCAGAGACACGAAAAAGTCAAACATCCAGGAATGTTTCAGTTCACAGCAGAAAAAAGATCCTGAAATAACAGAAACCAAAAGAATCATCACCAGAGATCTGATCAGGTAAAGTCAGGGAGAAAAACTCAGTTATTGGTTACATATTGACTCAGTTATTGGTTACATATTGACTCTGATCACCTGGGAATGATTTACTAAACTCACTGAAGAATGAGAAGGTCACAAACTGGAGCTGAGAGGAGAAAACTGAAACATCTCTGAAGATTCAGGGTCAAAGGTCAGAACAGAATAAAATACTGAATGATCTGAGTTCATAATATTGTAACGATTCTGTGTTTTAGTTCTGCTGGGGTTCATATGGTTATTTGTATTTGTTATAAGTTGCATTGTGATCCTTTCTGTTAGTGTTATGGGCTTTCCCTGTCTGACTCTGTTGGCTCCCACTCTCATGTGATAGGCCTGTCATGTGGGGGGGGATCGGTGGAGCGGGAGTACCAGGACCGGAAGTGGGGGAGAGTTCAGAGGTGAGTTAGCAATGAACAGTTGAGTGTGTCTGTTTGTTAGAGGCGTGAGCTGCAGCCTCAGGAATAGCAGCTTGTACCTATTTCTAATAAACCCTGTTTGGCGGGACTACATCTCCGGTGTTGACGTCATTATATTGGTGTCAGAAGTAAACCATTACGAGCGGAGCCGAGTGGGTCTTGTTAGCTCGTTATCTCCGCCGGCTGCATTAGAGTCATGGACGGCGCGTTTCCCCACGTGAGAGTTAAGTCGGAAAGAGAGGAGGACAGTGAGGCGTGGAGTGCGGAGCTTAATAAAATGGCTCGGGCAAAGGCTTCCCTGCGCGGCTCCGCAGCGAGGATGGCTGCCGAAGCAGGTCTGGGTGCCGGTGCGAAGTTGCGCCCGTCGACGCCATTGTCCCAGGAAGCGCCAAACAATCTTGTCAACAAGTGTGGTGGCGGGCAGGACTATTGCAATGATGGTGGCGTCCATAGCATCGCTGTTCAGTTGAAGACGCCCAAGTACTCCGGTAGGTCAAGCTGGGAGGCGTTCCATGCACAGTTAGAGCTGCTGGCACAGGCTGGACGTTGGACAGTGGAGCATAAAGCCCTGCAGCTAGCTCTCTGCCTACAAGATGATGCATTGGACTGCTTATTGCTGCTCGGTTCGGAGGACAGAAAAGACTATGATGCCTTAGTCGGAGCTCTAAAGAGGCGATTTGGACAATGTGTACAGCCCGACATCTTTAAAAATAAACTCAGTGGCAGGAGCAGGTTGCGGGGTGAACCCTTGCGTGTTTTAGCTAATGACATTGAGAGCCTCACACGCAGAGCGTATGCACACATACAGTCAGGTGTACAGAACGAATTGGCAAAAGATCAGTTCATCAAAGCTCTGTCACCTCCGGAGCTGTGTGTGCAGGTCCAGCTGATGCACCCCCAAACCCTGCAGGATGCTTTGGATTTAGCTGTGGAGAGGGAGTGCTTGGTTGGAGTAGCAGCTGGAGAGGACCAGAGAGGACTACCACCAGCATGCAGATCTGCGGAGGGATCAGAGTGGAACCTGGAGAAGCCTGCTTGGGCCTCAGAGTTGGCGGAAATGGTTCGAGCGGTGTCGCTGCAGTCGACGAGGGACTCCTCCGCAGCCCCTGTCCTTTGTTGGGGCTGTGGTCAACCAGGGCATCTCCTCAGACGGTGTCCTAAAGCAGTCAAGAAGCAGGGAAACGATACGGGGTCTGCATGGGGGAGGCATCGCAGACCCTTGCCGTAGCCTCCACACCTTCATTTCCAGCAGGCGGGGCCCGACAGCGTCATCAGGGGGTCCTGGCCCAGACTCCCCCAGACATGCACTCAAGCCAAAGCCAACCGACCCTGGTTGCAGTGGTTGGCCGCACCTGTGTTGGGGATTTTTGTTATGTTCCAGTCACAGTGGAAGGAATTCCCTGCACGGCCCTGATTGACACTGGTTCCACAGTAACCCTAGTGAGGCCTGATGTGGTGCCAGACTGGACTCGGATTCAGCCCACTACAGTGCAGCTGCGCACAGTCACGGGGGACATGGCACCTATGAAGGGGAGGGGGATAATGACTGTTAATGTAGGTGGCCGATCTATCACCCACCCCGTGTGGGTAGCAGAGGTGCAGGACATGTGCATATTAGGATTGGACTTTTTAAGGGCTGCGGGGTGCCAGTTGGATTTGGGAGGGGGGACATGGAGCTTTAAAGAAAGCCCCCTCATTCTGCTAATGCCCGCAGTTTCTGACCCAGTTCTGCTGGGGCCTGTGGTCTGTCACACAGAACCTCAGATTGCAGCTGTTGAGCGCATCTCACCTCAGATCAACCAGATTGCTGCCGCAACAGTCCCCACACCTACATACCCTATACCCCCAGTTTGGATGCCTCATGAGACAGAAGATGCATCGGTGACCATGATGCAGAAGATCTGGGCAGAGAACTGTAGGGGTTTGGACACCCAGCAGCAAGAACAACTGTGGCAGCTGCTCGTGGACTTTAAGGACAGTTTTGCTCTGAGTGAAGACCAGGTGGGGCGGACTCGGTTGGTGGAGCATGACATTCTGACAGGAGATGCACCCGCGATAAAATGTCGGCCCCGCCGGCTCCCCCTGGCCCGGCAGGAAGCATGTGACAAGGCAGTGTTGGACATGTTGCAGGCTGACATTATTGAGCCTTCAGACAGTCCCTGGGCAGCTGCTGTTGTCATGGTGCCCAAAAAGAATGGAGAGTGGCGCCTGTGTGCTGATTACAGGCCGCTGAATGGGGTGACAGAAAAAGATTCATATCCACTACCTAGGGTCGATGAGTCACTGGACCTAGTGTCAGGCTCCAACTGGTTCTCGTCTCTGGATCTCCGCAGCGGTTATTACCAGGCCCCCCTATCAACGAGTGCCAGACCAAAGACTGCTTTTTGCACGGGACGGGGACTTTGGCAGTTTAAAGTGCTCTCATTTGGGCTGTGCAATGCACCTGCCACCTTTTCCAGACTGATGGACCGGGTGCTGGCTGACATCCCTCGCCAAGAGTGCCTGGTGTATCTGGATGACATACTGGTCCATGGCACCTCTTTTGCAACGGCCCTGGGTTCACTCCGTCAGGTGCTGGAGAGAATTAGAGCAGCAGGGCTGAGGCTCCACCCAGATAAATGTCATTTCATGCAACAAGAAGTGACATTTCTGGGTCACCGGGTTGGAAGGGAGGGAATCAGCACGATGGAGGACAAAGTAAAGATGGTGGCAGAGTGGCCAATCCCCTCAACCCAGAGAGATCTTAAAAGTTTCCTGGGCCTGGCTTCTTATTACAGGAGGTTTGTGAGAGGGTTTGCAAGTATAGCGGCTCCCCTGTTCCAACTCCTCCAGAAGAACCGAGACTACGTGTGGACTGACCAGTGCCAGGGAGCATTTGACTGTCTGCGGCAAAGTCTGACTGAGGCCCCAGTGCTCGCTCCTGCTGACCCCTCTCTCCCTTTCATTCTTGACACGGATGCAAGTAACGTGGGAGTCGGGGGTGTCCTTTCCCAGTTGGGGAAAGAAGGCAAGAGAATGGTGGGGTATTTTAGCAGGGCCTTTAACAAAGCAGAGAGGCGTTACTGCGTGACAAGGCGGGAGCTGCTGGCGGTGATGCTTTCTCTGCGTCATTTTAAGTACTACCTGTGTGGCCTGCCTTTCACTATAAGGACTGATCACTCTGCTCTCCAATGGCTGGTGTCTTTTAAGGAACCTGAGGGTCAGGTGGCCCGGTGGCTGGAAGAGCTGCAGTCCTACAACTTCTCAGTTGTCCATCGGACTGGAGCTAAGCACGCTAATGCTGATGCCCTCTCCCGTCGCCCTTGTGCTGCAGGGGGATGCAGTTACTGTGACCGGAGGGAGAGGTTGGAGGAGGAACAGCTGCAACGGAGCCAGCCAGGATCATGTCGGGGTGACCCAGTAATCTGCAGGGAGCTGCAGGCGGTTGGCACAGACAGCTGGAGGCATCAACAGGAACAGGATCCTGACATCCAGCCTTTGTTACAGTGGGTGGAGAGACAACTGAAACCACCATGGGAGGAGGTGGCTGTGCTCTCGCTGGCAACTAAAGGATTGTGGTCCAAGTTTGAGGCTCTGCATCTGGAAGACGGGGTGCTGCAGAGGGCATGGAAAGACCCTGCCACGGGTGAGGAGCGGTGGCAAATTGTAGTCCCCAAAGGCCTGACAGACGTGGTCCTGCAGGCCATGCATGGAGCATCTGGGTCCGGACATTTTGGCGTCACAAAAACACTCCGCCGCCTCCGGCAGGGGTTTTATTGGGGCCGGTGCAGGAGGGACGTGGAGGACTTCTGCCGCCGCTGTGACCCCTGCACAGCACGGAAGGGGCCAACAGGTCAGTCGCATGCCCTCCTGCAACAGTTTGTTGTAGGGGCCCCTATGGAAAGAGTGGCGGTGGACGTTATGGGTCCACTGCCACGCTCAGACAAGGGAAACTGTTACGTTCTGTCAGCTATTGACTATTTTACAAAATGGCCAGAGGCCTACGCCATCCCTGATCAGGAGGCAGAGACAGTGGCAGATGCCTTGTTGGGGGGATTTATTAGCAGGTTTGGGGTGCCAGACATTATTCATAGTTGTTACATTCGGCTTAACGCAGAACTTACAAATACACACAAGGAGGATCTGTCCCAGGAATCAGGTAAGGTATGCTACACCATTTATTTGAAAAAATAAATAAATAAATACCCAATCACTCAATAAGAAATAAGTTGATCCTTAGCAACAATGATTTATTCAAAAAGACTTACAATACTACGAAATAATAATAGTTATCTTGATAGATAGATCGATAACCCGATTCCCTCAAAAAAAAATAATTATGGTTACTCGGTTTGAACCATCAAAAGACCTAATTAATTAAATGTCCAATATTTCCCCATCCTTTTTTCAAAGAGAATATTGTCCACAAAGCAGTTCCATATCCTCGAAAAATAAACAAAGTCCTGGAAGTATTTCCCCAAGTCCCGATCCAAAATGAAAAATCCTAACATCCAAACCCCTCCCCAAAAAGATACGAAAAAAGAGTGGTACCACCAAAAATCCCCAAAAAGAAAAGTACAGTCCAGATCTCACCGGGAGCGTTTCTCTTTCCCCTCGGTGGCGTCCTCTCGCACTGGCGGCGTCCACTTGCACCGGGTGCCGTTTCCTGGGTGCAAACTCCGATCCAGTTCCTAAAATACTATCTGTGGCACGGGGCGATCTTTGATAGCTGTTTTTTATGTCTTTCCTTTGATTTTTACTAGTTTTAAACGTTCAGACAAGTCAAAACTCCCACAAGAACGACACCACTACATCCCCAGAGCGACGGACTCGTGGAAAGACTCCACCGCACCTTGGGACAGCAGCTGGCCATTCTCACAGCGGAGCATCAGCGGGACTGGGACGAGCACCTTCCACTGGTGCTAATGGCATGCCGCTCAGCTGTACAGGACAGTGACGTGCGGTGAGGTTCATAGCTGGTGAGGCACTGACGTCATCAGAATCAGATTTGCAAATAGATGCATAGATTGACAGCAGTTTACAGGTTATGTTTCACTTCTGCATCCTTACACATACAAACTGTAGCTCACAAAACACACATTTCCTTAAAAAACAAAACAAAATAAATGTTATTACTGTCTTACCTTTACTTATAAATGAAGTCCATGCGTCGCTCCTTCTGCACAAAAACATCCGTCACTTTGCGATAGAAGTCCTCCTTATCTTCCTTCAGTTTTAAAAGTCTCTCTGTCTCAATGGAGATCACTGCCAGGGAAGAAAGCCTTCCTTGATCCGTCCTGTTCCTGCTGTATGTTTTCAGTCTCTTCAGGGCTGAGAAGGACCGCTCCACTGACGCTGTAGTAGCTGGCACCGTGAGCACGAGCTGGAGCAACTTTGTCGCCTCAGGAACAGTTACAACAAGATCCTTCTCGGCCAAAAAGTTGAGAAGCTGTCCAGGAGATTTGCATTCATCCCTCACCGTTTTTGAGCTATACAGTCCAATGAGATCGGCCTTCAGTCTGACAAAGTCAAAAAACTTGGCATACTTTGACAGGCTCTGCAGTTTCGTGTCATCAAAATGTTGTGACATTTCATAGAACTTTGCGCAATCCACCAAACCGAGGAAAGCAAGTTCATCAAAATGGCCAAACCTAGCCTTCATTTGATCGCTGATGTTGTCAAGAATGTTACAGAACACGTGTCTCCGTTCATCTCTAGCCGAATGTCTGTCTGTACCATCTGTCAAACCAAGTGCGCCGCATTTCTGCTCGAATCGGAGGTAGTAACTGTCAAACTCCAGTCTCATGCGCTCCATGACTGAAACTGTATCCCGGATGCGTGCAACACAGTATTCAATGTCCGTCACTTTGTTTTGCAGCACTCTGAAAAGTGCGTCGGTCTCATTGAAAATGCCATCAAATGTATCAATAAGAAAGCATGTAGATGCTTTTGACAGCCACCGATCATATCCTGCTGCCATCATCAGCGTGTCATTATCCCAGCTATCGGGATTTTCCATAATGACATTGAACACAGCACGCAGATCGTTTTGGTGCATGCTTATTGTCCGCAGCAGCCGAGAATTTGAATTCCACCTTGTCGGCGCTGCTCTGGGTAAACGGCGCTTGACAACATCATCCAACAAACGAGTGCGCTTTGTGGACTTGCTGAAAAACGCCCCGAGTCCCTCAGCTGTTTTAAAAAACGCACGACACTTGGGCATGCACTTTCCTGAATGCAATAGCACCAGGTTCAGCTTGTGTGCGTAACAATGTGTAAACATGGCCTCAGGCACCTTTTCCTTAATTTTAGCCTGTACCCCATTAAGCTCTGATGCCATTACAGCTGCCCCATCATATGTCTGAGCTACAAGCTTATCAACACAGCCGTATTTCTCCAGCACACTCAGGACATACTCAGCTATGGCAGGTGCACGTCTGTCCGCACTCACATCATCGAACCCCAAAAACGCCTCCTTCACCTTACAGCCTGCTTCAGGTTGAGTCACATAGCGCAATATGACGGAGATCTGAGCTTTGCTTGTGACATCTGTGGTCTCGTCTACTTCTACAGCTACAAATGGGGCTGCACTTATGTCCTGCTTAATATCATTTCTAATGACATCGCCGACTGCTTCAATTAATTCATTCTGTATTCTATTGGACAAGCCGGAAAATACAGTGGATGTCTCCAAATGTCTAGCTAGTCTGTCATCTTTCTCTGCAAGGACATGCAAGAGTTCAACATAGTTGCCACGATTAGCAGAGCCCATGCTCTCATCATTTCCACGAAATGCTAGCTGCTGTCTAGCGAGAAAGCAGGTCGCATTGATGAGATCTTTTAAAATCTCTCGGTTCTCCTTTACCTTAGCATTGTGGATGCTGATGTTGAGTCTCCGCTGTTCATCCAAAGCCAAATCTATCCTGGACAGGCCGAAGGTTTTTAGCGCAATTTGGCTTTGAATATGAGTGGTGGACCGCTCATGTTTGGTGAGGGATCTTTGCAAGTTCTTCAAGTCACCAAATCCCATCTGAGTCCACACAGTGCCACAAGTTGAAAAAAGAAGGCAAGGAAAGCAGAAAAGGCGGTTTCGAGCAGGACATCCACAAAGCCAGTCTTTTCGTGAATACCACTCGGTTTGAAAAGAGCGGTTAACCTTCTGTCCCGTAGTCTGAAACAAACCTTTCAGCTCCGGCGTTGGTCTTCCTTTGGTTATTATCTCCTGCTTCGATTGAAAGTCCACTTGAGAAAACTTTTTTAGTGTTGTAATGTAGTCATCCATGTCGAAAGTCGGGATAAGCGAGAGGAAAAAAATCACTATCTCTATTATAATCTATCGCTGCACTTGACTTGCTTCCCGAATCGTTTAGCCTAGCTCGCTGTCACTTACTCGGCAGTTGAGGAGTGAACAAGACGAACGTCTGGGATCTTGAGCGCCCCCTGCCATGAGGCAAGAGAACTGCCTGCCTCACCTCGAACCTGTTCTCTGCCGTTTATAATCGCTCATTACACGAAACACGTTACACAAACACAGTTGGTGACAAAAAGCACTGTACATTATATACATAAGCTAAATTATTGGAAATAAGTTCACATATTAAATTTGTTTAAACCGTTTTATTGACGCCGTACAGCAACATGCTCTCTCCGCTTAGCAGCCAGCGCAGAGCCAGGGGTTGCGCAATCCAAGGTGAGGCAGAGCTCGCTGCTGCCTCACCGGCATCGCTTCCAAGCATTTGAATGGGAAAATAAGAAAATTCAGCGATTTTGAACAAATAAAAATCGAAATTGGTGAAGCTACATGAAAAATAAATAGTTTTTAGTACAAACCAACGGATGAATATAACAATTTAAATTACTTTATGATTATATATTTTCTTTCTTTCCATGATGGCAGGTGAGGCACTGCCTCACCTGCCTCCCCTGACCGCACGTCACTGGTACAGGACTCCACAGCCTGCACTCCATCACTCCTCATGTTGGGGAGAGAGTTGCGCACACCAGCTGAACTGTCTTTCGGACGCCCTCCGGATGCACCTGCTGTTTGAGCTGGTCCTGAGTATGCCAGAAAGCTTCAGGATAGGTTGGAGACAGCACATGCATTTGCTCGGAGACAACAGGAACAAGCAGGTGTGCGTCAAAAACGGAACTATGATGTAAGAGCTAAGGGCCGACACTTTACACCAGGAGAGTTGGTCTGGGTTTACAACCCTCGGAGAAAGAAGGGTCGTTGCCCGAAGCTGGACAGTCAGTGGGTGGGCCCCTGCAGAGTGTTGGAGCGCATGGGGGAGGTTGTTTACAGAGTGCAGATGCTCCAGAACAGGAGAAAACTAGCACTGCACAGGGACAGGTTGGCCCCCTACCAAGGCAGGGCTGCACCACAGGCCCCAGAAGGCCATCAGTCGGGGTCGCCGGTATCGCTACCAGCTTCTCCAGAAGCCATACCGCTGTTGCCGAATGATGTCCCAGCGATGCCGTCTGAAGCGCCGCAGGGAGCTCGCCCACAGCGGACGAGGAGGGCCCCAAGACGGTTTGATGACTTTGTTTGTTCCCTCGTGGGCGAAGAACTCTGTAGTGGGGGGGTAGTGTAACGATTCTGTGTTTTAGTTCTGCTGGGGTTCATATGGTTATTTGTATTTGTTATAAGTTGCATTGTGATCCTTTCTGTTAGTGTTATGGGCTTCCCCTGTCTGACTCTGCTGGCTCCCACTCTCATGTGATAGGCCTGTCATGTGGGCGGGGGATCGGTGGAGCGGGAGTACCAGGACCGGAAGTGGGGGAGAGTTCAGAGGTGAGTTAGCAATGAAGCTAACAGTTGAGTGTGTCTGTTTGTTAGAGGCGTGAGCTGCAGCCTCAGGAATAGCAGCTTGTACCTATTTCTAATAAACCCTGTTTGGCGGGACTACATCTCTAGTGTTGACGTCATTACAATATTTATGCTCCACATCTTTTTACTGTCAACAATAAAAATCAGACATTTGGTTATTAACGTCTCTTCTGCTTCAGTGATTTTAACTCATAAGTTCATAAACATCAGAAAAACATTTATTAGTTTAATATTTAAATAAAATCAGCAACTTGACTGATTCCTCAGACGACCTTTGACCTCTGCTGTGGAAACTTTAACTCTCCTGTTTCTGATTGGCTCCAACACTCAGAATAAACATTTTATCATTAAAGCTTCATTTGTTGTGAAATGATTTATTCTCACTGGATTTCAAAGATAATCTGGAATAAAACCAACAGTTCATGTTCAAACTGAAAATCGGACCCATGGTCAAAATATTAATTTACATTTTATTTATTTATTGTTTTACACCCTATTTATTCATTTCGTTTAAATTAATACTCTGTTCTTCAACGTCTCATTTGTAAGAGGAAGATTTTAGAGGAAAGAGTTTCTTCTTTAGTCTGTAATATTTCTAAAGTTCAGTAAACATCCTGATGAAAATCTTCATTTGTTCAGTAAATTATTATTATTTTAGGATTAAATAAAGTAACTTGACATATTGAAGTGATTTTGTTGGAGTTTATTTAATATTCATAGAGCTGCACCAGGATGATATGAACCATGTTGAGACAGGAAGTCTTTTATTGTGAAATCTTTCAGCATCATAAACTAATCATTGTTCTGATTATTAATAATCTATAGTCAAACAGCAGCAGCTCAGGGTTTAAAATATCCAGTAAAATCTGTCCTTTGTATTTATTTTGTAATCTTATTTATTATAAATCCATCAGTTTTTCATCATATTTTCATAAACTCTTCATGTTTACAGGATTTACTCACCTGTGGAGGTGAATTTGTTATTTTTGTTTTATTTTATTTATCTAACCGCTTATAAATAAATATAAATGTTGTGCATAAATTTAACCTCTGACCCCGCCCACCTTTATATGAGCAGCTGTGACCTCTGACCTCCTGCTGCTGATGTAAAGAGGGAAACATGTCTGAGTTTGTCTGTGTGAGTATTCTGGAATGAAAACATTTTCATAAGATTATAAACCGTTTATCAGGACTGAGACGTTTTATTAGGATTTATGCAGCTTTTTATCTTCCCTCTCTTTTATAAATTAAATAAAAATGTTTAAAGTTTAAGAGGCTAATAAAAATGCTGATTGACCTTTGACCCCAGCCTGCTGCTTTCAGTTCTGATGAATATTTCAGTGAAGGTTCCTGAACGTGTCTCAGTGTCTGAGACCTGAAGCTGCAGACTGTTAAAATATGAGGAATGAATGAAATCCACCTGAAACACCTGAACAAGTTCAAACTGATCCTCTCCCTCTGATTGGCTGCTTTTATCCAGGTGTTTTTGCTTTAACGGTTTTACCAGAGAAAAGGTTCAGTTTGGGTTGATTTGTGTTTTTATTGATTTGTTTCTGATGCATTGAAATAATTCAAAGAGAAAAAAAGATGGAGGAGTCCATTTGTGATGCCTCCTCATCAAAATATGAAAAATGAAGTTTTTCTTTTTTCTTCATGTTCTGCTGAGATCCATAATATATTTAATACACATAGAAAATATTCATTTTGCTGCTTGTCGTTACCATGTTCAGATCTTTTATAAATAAAATAATTTACAGGATTTTTCCTAATTCATTAAAAAGGCACAAGAATTAAAACTACCTCCAAAAAATATCAACATTTATTTTTAATAAATACTAGTTGTGTATATTATTAGATGTCTTGCTGTTTCTGCTGTTTCAGAGAATCCTGCCAGATATTTTACCATGTGATCAGATTCATGGTTCACTTTGTTCATTCAGACTAAAACAAACTCATTTATTCATTTATAACATGTGTATTATGGAAAAACTCATATTTTTTCTATAACTCACCTGTTGTGAGTTATAGAACTAAATCTAAAACTCGACCTTTATTAGCATTTAATGAGAATAAATACTGCAGCAGTTCTTGATCACAGTGGATTCATTGGGACGGAGGCGCCACCTGCTGGACAGGAACAAACTAGGAACTCCTTCAGTTTCCAAACATTACCGCAGCAAGGCTAAGACCAGCAGGTGGCGCTAGAGTACAGGCTAAAAGTGGAAGCTAAATTAAAGGTGATGATTCTACAGAGAAAACAGGAAGTAAACAAAGAATGATAAAATATGAACATTTGATCCACTGCAGTTCTCTGGTTTTAACCAATCTGTCCATGAAGAACTAAATAAATGGCCTTTCATATTTAAAAGGGTTTTATTAAATGCAAAATATTAAAAGTTTCACAATAAATGTTGTGTGGAGAAAAAATAAACTTTGAATTTTGATTTATTTAAATTGTTATTTCAAAAATCCTCTTATACAAACTGATGCATCAGCATGAAAGCTGATATTTCTTTTGGTCAAATATTCACTTCGTGGGCGTGCCGTGGTGGCGTAGTGGGTGGCGCGACCCGTTTTTGGAGGCCTTGAGTCCCGTCGCGGCCGTCGCGGGTTCGACTCCCGACCCGCGACGATATTTGCCGCATGTCTTCCCCCCTCTCCTTCCCCATTTCCTGTCAGCCTACTTTCATATAAGGCAGTGGTCCCCAACCACTGGGCCGCGGACCAATTGGTACCGGTCCACGCAAGAAATAACAAACTACTTCCGGATCTTTTAGTTTGAAAATCCTAAACCGGATTTTACCGGTTATGTGTTGCGCATCAAAATTGAGTCAATTGAATGAGTAACAAAACAAGATAGGAGTACTGCCCCCCCCTACACCGGTCCGCAGCAAAATTGCGAAGGGCAGAGCGACTAAAAAGGTTGGGGGCCGATGATGTAAGGGGCAGTAGAGCCCACAAAAAGATGCCCTGGAGGGGTAAAAAAAAATTCACTTAGTTCTTCATTATTATTATGTTATTATTTTTAAATGTTTTTTTTTGTTTGTTTTTTGGAAATATTTGAGAATTTAGGACCAAATAACAGCTTCAGTGTCTGATTATTGGTTGATGGTTGATTATTGGTTGATTATTGGTTGATGGTTGATTATTGGTTGATTATTGGTTGATGGTTGATTATTGGTTGATTATTGGTTGATGGTTGATTATTGGTTGATTATTGGTTGATGGTTGATTATTGGTTGATTATTGGTTGATGGTTGATTATTGGTTGATTATTGGTTGATGGTTGATTATTGGTTGATTATTGGTTGATGGTTGATTATTGGTTGATGGTTGATTATTGGTTGATGGTTGATTATTGGTTGATTATTGGTTGATGGTTGATTATTGGTTGATTATTGGTTGATGGTTGATTATTGGTTGATTATTGGTTGATGGTTGATTATTGGTTGATGGTTGATTATTGGTTGATTATTGGTTGATTATTGGTTGATTATTGGTTGAGGTCGACGACTGATGGTGGATCAACCATCAATCAATCATCCAGTTTTAACCAGTTAATAATGAAAAGATGTCAAAGAATTAATGTTGTTTTCTGGTCGAATTCTGACAGTTCAAACTCCAACAACTCATCAGATGATTTTCAACTCTGGTTCTGGTCCGGTTAGAGCAGATCTCTGGTTCTGATCCGGTTAGAGCAGATCTCTGGTTCTGGTCCGGTTAGAGCAGATCTCTGGTTCTGATCCGGTTAGAGCAGGTCTCTGGTTCTGGTCCGGTGGATGATCTCAGAATATTACTGATTCTGTAAATAAAATCAGAACCAATAAATTCTTCTTTAGAAAACAGAAACATGATTAATTTAGTTAAACTTCTTCTCGTCTTATTTGGTACAAATATATTAATTCATCAATATAAACATAATAAATGATCATTTTCTCAGTGGAGATAAAGATCTTGTCTTTAATATCTGATCAGGTTATTGTTAATCAGACCGTCGTCATAGCAACAGGAATCCAGGTGTGTGTCCATCTGGACTCACCGTCCTGAACTTCAGAGAAAAAACTGCAACTGTAAAAATATCTGAAAAACACATAAATACTGATGAACATGAGATTAGGATTAATAATTATTATTAGTTATTGTTTAGGATCAAATAAATCCAGTTAAATAATTATTATTTAACTGGATTTAAATAATAATTATTATTTAACTCAGCTGCTCATCATTAAAACAAACATTAATAGTAATAAAATAATTACAGTTTATTGTTGTTATTGTGTTCTGATCTGCAAACATTTCAAAATAATAAAAATGTTGTTTGATTTTGACTCTGTACATTTTGGCACAATTATAAAGACGTTTCCAGTGAGTTCAAACTGGGCATAAACCAGTAAGACCAGGACTTGATGACCAGATTCAGGTTTTAAACTGAGTCACTAAAGATTTCATGGAACCGGATCAGAAACGAAGCAGCAGAACAAAAACGACTTTAGAGATGAAACTTTTCACCACAAAGCAGAAAACAACAAACTCTGAAAGTTAGAAGTGAGTCAGAAACCAGTGAGACCAGAGAGGCGACCAGTCTGAGCTGCTGGAGTTTCACTTCACACCACAGCAGCTCTGAGTCAGAAGGAAAGGAATAAAACTGATCAATGTCTCTCAATAGTTAGTTATTGATCTGTGTTGGGCTGCACAGTGGCGCAGTTGGTAGCACTGTTGCCTTGCAGCAAGAAGGTCCTGGGTTCGATTCCCGGCCGGGGTCTTTCTGCATGGAGTTTGCATGTTCTCCCTGTGCATGCGTGGGTTCTCTCCGGGTACTCCGGCTTCCTCCCACAGTCCAAAAACATGACTGTCAGGTTAATTGGTCTATCTAAATTCTCCCTAGGTGTGTGTGTGTGTGTGAATGGTTGTTTGTCCTGTATGTCTTTGTGTTGCCCTGCGACAGACAGGCGACCTGTCCAGGGTGTACCCCGCCTCTCGCCTGGAACGTAGCTGGAGATAGGCACCAGCAACCCTCCCGACCCCATTAGGGACAAGGGTGAACAGACAATGGATGGATGGATGGATGATCTGTGTTATTAAGTTCAGCTGATTGTAAAGTTGTTGAACTTTACAAGGTTAAAGTTCAACAGATGAGTTAAAATGCACAGAGGAACTACTGCAGGCGCTAAGCTATTCTTGTCTCTGGTCTTTGGGTTTCAGCCAATCAGAACCAAGAATATTTGCCAACACTAACAAACAGAGTAAAGTATCGATGCACCGAAACATTTCAGCTTTTCAAGCTTTATTCTCTTTCTGTTAGTTTATCTGTGAATTACAAAGAAATCTGAGAAAAACTCCGTTTTGTTCCACATGTAGAGAAACTGGTGAAGAAAAAGACTGAGTTTAGTCTGGTTCATTTTTATAGATAGTTCCACAGACACTACATGAAAATAACATTCACTGCATTTCCACAATATTTCCCTGATATACAAAATGATGGTTCAACAGAAAAATGTTGGTGTTATTAACAAAGTTAAAGGTCAGAACCACTGCTGACCAAAAGGTCACAAAAAGCTGTTTAACATGAATAAAAACATCCTGCTGGTCATCAAGTCTTCGTCTGTTTACTGACCGCAGGAGGAGAAAGTTTCCACCTGCAGCACTTTGAATCTGGGATGTCTCACCGTTCCGTCTCTCCTCATGCATGAACTTTAGACGCAGTTTTTAAAACTTTTAGTTGAACAGAAACAGGAAGCTGAACGACCGCAGAGTTTATTATAGTCAGTTAGCAGAAAAACCTCAAAGTGCAAAACAGAAGGTGTGAAACGGAGCAACATTTACCAGAACAAACAGCAACAACTGAGCTTAGACTAGTTTAACCTTAATAACTGAGCAATAAAAAAAAACAATATATATTTTACAGAAGTACTGAACAGCAATATGGCCGCTACTTCATCAATGATATTTGTTTAAACTGAGACGCTGTAGTTTGGATGATAACGTGTTATTGGAGCTTAGAGACAGAAAATGAAGTTTGGAAAATGTAGCCGTCACTTTACTGAAATGTTTTTATCCCTAATCATTACAAACACAACCTGTTTATTCCTCCATATCTCTAATATCAGTGAATTAATAGAGTTGTCAACATTTTCTTGAAATGCAAAACTGTTTTCTTTTATTAAAACCTCTATTTCTAAACACAGGTAGGATAAGATAAAGACGCCAAAGAGGTAAAACAAATTTAACTCTAGTTCTGCAAAAGAACCAAGAACAGAAACATAAAACATAAAGTTTCACCTTCATTTGATTTGTTTTTCTGTCGTGGATGATGAGAAACGTTGATGTCGCTGTAAGTGATACTTTCCTCTCCAACCTCTTGATTTCCTAAAATAAAATAAATCTGATTATAAATTACACTAGTTCTTTTTAGATAAAACTAGTTCAGTTTGTAAATGTTAAACTTTATTTAACTAATGAATATTGGATAAACAAATGTTTGCTTCACCTTCAGGTTTTCTCTGAAGACGTCGTCTCACCAGTAGAACCAGCAGGAAAACCACAACAATCACAGATGATAGAGGGATGAAGAGACCAGACTGGGAGGAAGGTGGAGAGGATGGAGAGGGTGGAGGACCAGAACTGGTTGATGGTTTCTCTAAAATAAAGTTTTTTATTAAATAATTGCCAAACAATTTCGTTTGAAAATCAAAGTTTAACAATATTTTCAGGCCTCTTGACCTCTGACCTTTGACAGAGATCCTGCTGGATGGAGACTCTCCATGACCTTTGACATTACATTTATAGAGGCCTTCATCAGAGCTGGAAACATGGAGGAGGGTCATGTGACCTGATGGTCCATCACCAATGAAGGAGCCATCTTTATAGAAAGCAGCTGGGAGGTTGTGGGTTGGATTCTTTGCTCTGCAGCTCAGAGTGACGTCATCTCCCTCCATCACAGGGAGGACAGGACTCTGCAGGATCACTGATCCACCTCAACACAGAGACAAACTACAGCATTTCATCCATTTCCACACAGCTTCAGCAACACTAACTCCACAGTCTGATCTTACCAGAGACAGAGAGCTGGATGCTGCTGCTGCTGCTGGAGGATCCAGACATGGACTCACACCAGTACAGACCAGTATCTAATGGGACGAGGTAGTTCATGTTACAGGTAGAACCATTTAATTTCCCCCATACTTCACATCGCGTCCTGGTTCCTCTGCTTGTGTTTCTCCTCACAGTCCATCCATCAGGTCTGTTTCCATCCTCACAGATCAGAGTCACTGATTCTCTGATAAAGAACTGAGATCTGCTGGGACTCACAGTCAGACGAACTGGGAGGACTGGAAAGATACAATTATTATGATTTCAGTTATTAATAATAATAAATAACATTATATTCAGTAATTATCCAAATGAACTTTGGATAATTACACCAGAAACATCAGCAACAGCAGCAACAGTAGCAACACCAGCAACACCAGAAACATCAGCAACAGCAGCAACAGCAGCAACACCAGCAACACCAGCAACGGTAGCAACACCAGCAACACCAGAAACAGCAGCAACACCAGCAACAGCAGCAACACCAGCAACAGGAACAACACCAGCAACACCAGCAACAGCAGCAACACCAGCAACATCAGCAACACCAGCAACAGCAGCAACAGCATCAACATCAGCAACACCAGCAACAGCAGCAACACCAGAAACAGCAGCAACACCAGCAACAGCAGCAACACCAGCAACACCAGCAACAGTAGCAACACCAGCAACACCAGAAACAGCAGCAACACCAGCAACACCAGCAACACCAGCAACACCAGCAACAGGAACAACACCAGCAACACCAGAAACATCAGCAACAGCAGCAACAGTAGCAACACCAGCAACACCAGAAACAGCAGCAACACCAGCAACACCAGCAACACCAGCAACACCAGCAACACCAGAAACACCAGCAACACCAGCAACAGTAGCAACACCAGCAACACCAGCAACAGCATCAACATCAGCAACACCAGCAACAGCAGCAACACCAGAAACAGCAGCAACACCAGCAACAGTAGCAACACCAGCAACACCAGAAACAGCAGCAACACCAGCAACAGGAACAACACCAGCAACACCAGCAACAGGAACAACACCAGCAACACCAGCAACAGGAACAACACCAGCAACACCAGCAACACCAGCAACACCAGCAACAGTAGCAACACCAGCAACACCAGCAACAGCATCAACATCAGCAACACCAGCAACAGCAGCAACACCAGAAACAGCAGCAACACCAGCAACAGTAGCAACACCAGCAACACCAGAAACAGCAGCAACACCAGCAACAGCAGCAACACCAGCAACACCAGCAACAGTAGCAACACCAGCAACACCAGAAACAGCAGCAACACCAGCAACACCAGCAACACCAGCAACAGGAACAACACCAGCAACACCAGAAACATCAGCAACAGCAGCAACAGTAGCAACACCAGCAACACCAGAAACATCAGCAACAGCAGCAACAGCAGCAACACCAGCAACACCAGCAACAGCAGCAACACCAGCAACACCAGCAACACCAGAAACATCAGCAACACCAGCAACACCAGCAACACCAGAAACATCAGCAACAGCAGCAACAGCAGCAACACCAGCAACACCAGCAACACCAGCAACAGTAGCAACACCAGCAACACCAGAAACAGCAGCAACACCAGCAACAGCAGCAACACCAGCAACACCAGCAACAGGAACAACACCAGCAACACCAGAAACATCAGCAACAGCAGCAACAGTAGCAACACCAGCAACACCAGAAACATCAGCAACAGCAGCAACAGCAGCAACACCAGCAACACCAGCAACGGTAGCAACACCAGCAACACCAGAAACAGCAGCAACACCAGCAACAGCAGCAACACCAGCAACAGGAACAACACCAGCAACACCAGCAACAGCAGCAACACCAGCAACATCAGCAACACCAGCAACAGCAGCAACAGCATCAACATCAGCAACACCAGCAACAGCAGCAACAGCAGCAACACCAGCAACACCAGCAACGGTAGCAACACCAGCAACACCAGAAACAGCAGCAACACCAGCAACAGCAGCAACACCAGCAACAGGAACAACACCAGCAACACCAGCAACAGCAGCAACACCAGCAACAGCAGCAACACCAGCAACACCAGCAACAGCATCAACATCAGCAACACCAGCAACAGTAGCAACAGCAGCAAC
The DNA here is from genome assembly GCF_001444195.1 of Xiphophorus couchianus. Classification (NCBI taxonomy): domain Eukaryota; kingdom Metazoa; phylum Chordata; class Actinopteri; order Cyprinodontiformes; family Poeciliidae; genus Xiphophorus; species Xiphophorus couchianus. The sequence continues at coordinate 25,051,778 of NC_040241.1, read as the reverse complement.
AGCAGCAACACCAGCAACACCAGCAACAGCATCAACATCAGCAACACCAGCAACAGCAGCAACAGTAGCAACAGCAGCAACAGGAACAACAGCAGCAACACCAGCAACATCATGGTTTCTCTGTCCTCCCGAGGCGATCAGCCTACAGCCAACTAGTTTCACAGAGCACACCTGTTAACGGTCGCTCGTTCTCTATTTTACAACTTGCATTTGTTATTGAACCAGGTAGGTTTTAGTGACTCGGGCGAGTCCCAAGGATGAGGTTTTAAATATGGGCTACCAGCAACCTAAAAACATTTTCCACCTCTTCCTCTCCAGAATCAAACATCACAGCTATTTTACAACCATCAAAGAACTTTAAGGCGACTCATTAACTGAATGTCCACAACATCTTTTAGATTTTCTTTATGCTAAATATTTTATTAGTAAGGCATTTTTGCAAGGGTCAGTACAGCTTAATTCAGTAGCAGAAATAATCAAATAAGTAAAATCAGTCATCTAGTCTATCTTTCCCTACTGCTGACACTGAGAACTAAAAAAGGGAACCTTTGAGAGAGACGGACGGAGTTTGGCGTTTCGAACCCCAGACCTGGCCTGATGATGAAGAAGGTGCTGCAGCAGGAGGAAGATGTTGATCGATGAAGGCCAGGATCTCCGCAGGTCTGATGAGCTTCTTCTCCGCATGGATGCTGAGGTCACACAGGACTTGGTGCTGGCAGGAAAAAAGGCACCAGTTCTTCTTCCTTGTCTTTGTCTTCATCTTTGTCTTTGGGGTCAGAACCCAGCCGATGAGAGAAGTGCGATTCGAAGCCACAGATTGTGGGCCAGACGGGTTGGTCTCCATGTGCAGGACAGTCTCCGGCTCCGTGGCCCCGGCTCTTCTTCAGCTGCAGAGTTCTTTGTCCATCTCGATCTTGGCTCGAAGCTGCCCGGAGGATCCAACCAAAGGTTCCTCTTTTGCTCCCACCTTTTATAGGGTTTATCCACCTTTTGGTGTGTTAGCATTGGCTAGCACTGTTGCTGTGCTTGTTTCATTGGTTGACTGCTTAGACAGATGATCTCATATCCATCACTGTCTTACAGACATTATGTCCTGATGTCTGTGCTGATGTCTCAGGGTTGATCAACCTCCTACATTTGTTGCCTGCACAACTTTTTCTCTGAAACGTTTACGTTGTTCAACAATCTGTTTCTAAATAAAGCGTTGATCATCTCTGCTCTCCTGTTAGTTCCCCTTTTTCCCTTAACCTTTGACCTTTCACCTACTCTCTACCTCCAACATATCAGTGATCTTTAATTGCAGTTACACCTTTTACACCATTTCAAGTTCAATGTTAAAATCACATTTATTTTCTTTAGCTTCTCTGATTTAGCATTCATTTATAATTTTATAACCATAACTTATTAATTATTCTTATTGTAATCTTAATGTGAGTTATTACAGATGTTTTCTGAAAAGAAACCAAGAATAATCCATGATTCTAATTATTTAATACCAAAGTTACAGTTACTTGTTTTTCTTGTAAGTGTTCCCACAAATATAAGTGTAAATATTATTACAAGTAAATCAATATTAATATAAGTATTTTACTTTGAATCTTATCAAATTACTCAAAATGTTTAGATTTCATTCTTTAAAACTTTCATGCTTTAAAATAAGGAATAGTCTCATTTATTTTTATAAATCTGCAGGCTGGAAACTTACTTTCTCTTTTTCCAGGAAACCTGCTTTTCCTGTTTCATCTCTTTATCTGGTTATGATTTCTGATGATTAGATAGAAAAAATAAGTAGAATTAAAGCAAAGTTTGCATGAGACAAAAACAACCAGATTGATTTTATTGAAGTTTTAATTTACTGTTGGGCCTTGATGTCACTTGAGTGATTAATTTTAAAGATAACTTTATTTATTGTTACTGTTAAACTAAAATCTCCAGCATGAAGTGGGATGAGCTCAGGTTTCTCTTGACAATAAGCAATTAAATTTTAGAGATCACAGTTTGGTTTAAATCTTACACTTTCCATAGGATCCACAAGTTTAGCAAGTTAGTGGATCCTAACTTACCAAAAACATTTACCAAAATGTTTCAGCCAAAAATATGTTTCTGTTTTCTCATCAGTTTTTGCTGCTCTTGTTAAAAACAGATATTGAAACATTGGTGTGTCTCCAGGAACGCAAAGCGCAGTGGGTGTTTTTTAGGGGTTAGGAGGAAGAGGAAGAGCTAAAGTAGAGAACAGAACAGAAGTTATGCAGCAAACTGACGGCTGCTGACGGCACTTTGTGTCACCAGGAGGCTCAGACAACAAGGACAGAGCTGCTGCACACGATGAGTAAGTAAAGATCTCTGTGCAGCTAGTGGCTGTTTATATGTTGGATGTTTAGTTTTAGTGCTGAATAAATAAACAAATAAATAAATACATAAATAAATAAGAGTAAGGTTTTTAGGCTTTTCTGGGAGACGATCTGTGGTACAATTATTATTATTATTATTATTATTATTATTATTATTATTATTATTATTATTAAAGAACCTTTACAAATTGTAACATTTCAGAGTCTGTGAATAAAAATGATTTTGTTTTCACGTCTCTGCATGAAGACAGGAAACGGTCTAATTATGTAAGGTTTGATGTAAATTGTGGTGCAAATCTCTCATTTTACTGATTTATTAAATTCAAATTTCCAAGTTTATGCTGCAATTTGAAAATATGCATGAAGATGAATATCAATTCCCCTGCTAAATCATTTTGTGCACAGTGTATGAGAGGTTTATGCAAATGAAAAAAACAAACTATTATGGCTAAAATGATCAATTAAAATAGGTTAAACATATTTAAATTTAATCCCATTAGAACTTTGTGTAAAATCCCAAACATAATCTTATAATCTGTGTAATGTTCCAGCCTCTTCAATAAGGCAAAGAGACAAACTACAAATGATCAGCCAGTTTTATGGATTTATACGTTTCAAGTTTCTCATTTGTATAAATCAGTTTTAAACCCATCATTTATTTGATCAGGTTTTCTGTCCCAGTTTAAAACCTTTTCATGGATTTTTTGATGCTTATTTTTTTTTTCTTGCTGTTCTTTACAATTTATGTGGTAAAATTACTGATGTGGCATTTTTAGCTTTGAAAGCCTGTAAAGAATAAAAACAGGAGAAATGGATTTTATCAGGATTGCATAATGTAACAGAGTTTATTATTAATTTGTGGGTCTGAAACTGAAACAATATTTTTATTGTGTTTTTCTCCCATCTTACTTGTAGCTGGTGGTAAACTTGCTAGTGTGCTGCAGAACATGGTGACTAGTTTTTCCATTATTAGTGGGTTGATTTTGTTCATGTTGCTTCTAATCCTCTCAGTAAATTTTGCTGGGAAACATTTGTTACGTTTTCTGCCAGCCTGAAGGCGACAGTCGATTTGTTGAAAGCTAATCTGTAGATTTGAATCTTTGTTTTCTGACAAAGTCTCGTCATTTTATCTTGTCTTTGCAGTTAATCATTAGATGAAATGATGAACGGAGAACCTCTACATCGTCTGCTCTGTAAGGTTTCACACATTCTTTTTGTCTATTTTAATATTCAAATGGTTTTCAGCTTCATGGAGAATGATAATAGCAGAAATGTTCATGCAGCCCAAGTTTGAGCTCAAACTGTGTAGAAGAAGTTAGTCAGAGGAAATGTGTGAGTCTAAAAATCCCCAATCATGCTTCAACTGAGACTCATGATAAATTCAGCCACTGCATTTGGTTAAACAGAAATCTACAACCTGATTCAAGTAATAATGTTCCTGATGATTATGTAGAATATAAATCAGTGGTTCTTAACCTTTTTTGAGGAACCGAACCCATCAGTTTCATATGCGCCTTCACCGAACCCTTCGTTAGTGATAAATAAAATACTTTTTTTTTCCAAATTCAAGACATACTGTAGGTACATGTTTTTTTGCTGGTGCACAAAATGAGCCGTGCATGAACGTCACTTTGCTCAAAGAACAAAACCATGAACTCACAGCAAGTTACAGTGTTACTTTATTCTGGCCCCCAAAAATATTTCGGCCCCATAAAAGAATTTCAGCCCACAAAAATATTTTTTTACTATTTTACTAATTAAAAATAAATTTGGATTTTTTCACAGAATAAAATTTTTTTTAATAACTTAATTTTTTTTATTTTAAATTTAATTTGTTTTCTGTCGTTTTGAATCCACAAAATACTTTTTTGGGGCCAGAATAAAGTTTTGCACAAATGACATACCTGCAAATCAGTGAGACTCCTGCTGTTGTCTTTGGGAGACCATTTCAGAGAGGCGTGGCTTCAGAGAGGCGTGGCTTCAGAGAGGCGTGGCTTCACCTTGGCAGGTGCATCTTCAGAGCAAAGTTTGTTCATTTTCTGCTTTTTTGCTCGTCATATTTAGTATGGATTAAAATATTAAGAAAGAAACCACGCGACGTACAACTACGACAGCCGCTGATACTGCGCCCACTAAATTCCCCTCAGCCCTGATTGGCCGAGCAATGTAACATGATCCTCTGCAGCCAGTGATGGCCAAGCGGGGCGGGGCATCACGACTTTACACAGGTGTGTCTTTACCTCCGTGGCAGAGGCTCCGCCGAACCCCTGAGACCGACTCACCGAACCCCTGGGGTTCGACCGAACCCAGGTTAAGAACCACTGGAATAGAATCTTTATTTATATATAAATTATTCATACTCATCACTTATGAGTAAATACTTATTTACTCATACTTCACTAAGCATAAAGACAAGCAGACAAACCACTTTTTACCTGAAATGCTGCAGAACTTCAGCTGTTTTTTGGACTCATTAGTTTTCATGGCTCATTGTTATTTTATGGTTAACTGTCATGATGTGTGGTTTAGTGTGAACCTAAATGCAGCAGGCAGACAGAATGAGTTGATGATTTAATAAATGAAAAAACAACTTACAAAAATACAGGAACAAAATGCAAACAAGCTTTAGGAGCAGAAGAGAAGAGAGCTGACATGACTGACAAGACAAAGCGGTGAGACAGAGAGGCTTCAATACTGGGGAAGGTAACGAGCAAAACCAGGCGCTGAACTGATGAACATAATGGATGCAAGAGAGAGCAGCTGATCCAGAGGCAGCAGAGGGTGGAGAGAAGAGCTGGGAGGGAGAAGACAAGAAAACACTAAGAACAAAGAAAACTATTGGCAAAGACATGAGAGGAAACTATAAAAGAAACAAGGCTGATCTAAAACTAACAGGAACTCAGGAACAGAGTTGTGGTTCTGGAGACCGGTCTTGGTTTTGGACCATTTCTCGATGCTCTCGGTTTGGTCTCGGTCTCAGGCGCCGACACTGAAGAATAACTAGACCTGGAGTAAAAATAAGAAATGAACAGAAGAACTACAAGGGGCTGAAATAAAATAAAATAAAAACAAGACAAATCTAACAAAAATAAACAATATTAATGAAACTAATATGAGCAACAAGGGTTAAACAAAAGTGAACTAGAAATTAAAACTAAGACTAAAGAACAGAAATAAAAAAACTGAATTTTTACAGTAACACTGTACAGCTACTGGCAAAACTGATTAAATATTTTTTATTTTTACCTAAACTTGGGCTAAAATCATAAATGGTCTGTAATTTTATAGAGCTTCATCCAGTCCAGAGTAACTCAGAGCTTCACTGTATAGCAGCTCTGAACTGTTGGTTCAATGGTTTCTAACCACAGCTGTGACAGAGGAGAGGCTGCCAGGAACAGCAACCCACTGCTTTCACCACAAACCCACCAGATACACTTCATTCACTCACCTGTGTGGAAAGTTTCATTATTTCATGTAACTGAAAATGTTGCATGGACACATAAATATGAAGATGTTTGTTTCAGCTCAGTGATACAGTTGAAGACAATGCAGCTCCTGACCTGAAATGATCAGATTTCTATTAGAAATATCATTTTATTATTTACTGCTGGACTGATTACAGTTACATCTTATTGGTAGAAACTGAGGAGGAGATAAATGTTTTCACTAAAAGGTTATTTGTTTTGCTCACTCCTCACATGGACTCTCATCTTTGGTTGCAGCAAAGATTGAAATGTTTAAAATCTTTTGTTTTTTGGGCGCTGCGTTGTAGAGGGTGGAGGCGTTTCCTTCAGTCAGGCTTCACCCACAGTTACATTTTACACATGTAAAATAAAAACACTTGGAAAGTATAACTCCACAAGATCCTCAAAGTCAACTGTGCAATTCAATATCAGAATCAATTTACTTGTTACATAATGACCAGCCCCATAAAGACGTGTTCATATATTCCTAATAATGCCCATAAAAATATGTTCCCTGTGTTTTAACATCGTTGTAGTTTTGATCTTTCTGCTGGGCTTCACAACAAAACAAGGTCAGTAAATTAAAATCAGTTCTTTATTGTAAGAACTATTTATTTTTAGAATCAATGGATAATGTAGTAAAATATCTCATAACAATCATATCATTTTGTCACTGGGATTTTTCTGACTGTAAAATAATCATCAGCACTTTCTGCCTTCAGTCTCTCCAGTTCGTCTGACTGTGAGTCCCAGCAGATCTCAGTTCTTTATCAGAGAATCAGTGACTCTGATCTGTGAGGATGGAAACAGACCTGATGGATGGACTGTGAGGAGAAACACAAGCAGAGGAACCAGGACGCGATGTGAAGTATGGGGGAAATTAAATGGTTCTACCTGTAACATGAACTACCTCGTCCCATTAGATACTGGTCTGTACTGGTGTGAGTCCATGTCTGGATCCTCCAGCAGCAGCAGCAGCATCCAGCTCTCTGTCTCTGGTAAGATCAGACTGTGGAGTTAGTGTTGCTGAAGCTGTGTGGAAATGGATGAAATGCTGTAGTTTGTCTCTGTGTTGAGGTGGATCAGTGATCCTGCAGAGTCCTGTCCTCCCTGTGATGGAGGGAGATGACGTCACTCTGAGCTGCAGAGCAAAGAATCCAACCCACAACCTCCCAGCTGCTTTCTATAAAGATGGCTCCTTCATTGGTGATGGACCATCAGGTCACATGACCCTCCTCCATGTTTCCAGCACTGATGAAGGCCTCTATAAATGTAATGTCAAAGGTCATGGAGAGTCTCCATCCAGCAGGATCTCTGTCAAAGGTCAGAGGTCAGCAGCTTCTCTGTCTGCTTCAACCTTCATCAGGAGACAAGAAATAAATTATTACCTTTGATTCATTTCAGAGAGAATCTCCTCCACTCCTCCTTCTTCCTCCTCTCCTCCTCCTCCTCCTCCATCTCTTCCCACCATCTCAGTCGTTGTTTCCATTTTTATCTTTCTGGTTTTGCTCTCATTAATTCTTCTGGTTCTTCTGGTGAGACGATGTTTCTGCAGGAAACCTGAAGGTGAGCCTTAATAATGTTTTCATTTATTTCAACAGGTTTACAATTTGTGATATTTATGTTTTGCATGTTTTGCTTGTTCAAAAACTCCAGCCAGGTTTAATGAAAGTTTCTCTGATGAGTTTTGATGTTTGTTCTGTTTTATTTCAGATGAAGCAAAAGATGAAAAGGAAATCACCTACAGTGACCTGAAAACCTTCAGAAATCAGCCAATCAGAAGCAGCCGAGGTAAAACCTCACATCCTGTAGCTGTTAAAGTTCAAACTTATTATTTCTCAGACAAAATCAAACATGGTTTCCATTTTCTGCTGCAGAGTAAAAATCTTTATCTGTTCAACTGATCATTCATAAACACAAGAGATAAATTTATTACGAAGAGAAATTTATTATTCTGCATAAAGAAGGTTTTTGATTTAGTCTCTGCTTCATTGATCTAATCAGAAATCAATCAGAAACACTTTGATTTTGATTCAGCTGAATTTTGTCTGTATTTTACATTTTTTCTTTATCATCAGATTATATTAATTCAGTAAAACTGTTGTCTGTTTTCTCTGCAGATTAACTTCTGCTGTGTAATAATTTTCTTCACCATTTCCAGCTAATAGGTCAAGTTTTTTCAGAATTTGACAGTACAAATATTTACACTGTAAAATTCTGGCAACCACAGCAGCTGGTATTTTAATATAAATTAGAGACTTTTTTCATTTCCAGTGCAGGTTTGACTCTTCAGTTAGATGGTTTTGGTAGCTGTTCACTGTTCCTCTGGGCGTTTCTGCAGTCTGTGGCTATTAATGCTAACAGTTAGCAGGCTAACAGCTAACATGCTAACATGCTAACAGCTCTGTGGTCGTCCAGCTTCCTGTTATTGAAGGAAACATTCAGGTTTTTATAATCCACTGCAGATCTTTCATTTTAAAAAGTTAACTGTGATGTTTTCTGTGTTTACAAGAACTTTTAACAGAGTGAATTTATTTTGAAGATGTTTTAAAACAGTAAATGTTATGACTAATTATTTTATTTACATATTTTTTTGTTTTCCTTTAAATCTATTTCCCTCATGTTCCCTGTTCTGACCTTTGAATCATAACTTTAATTTTCCTCATCCTGAATATTTTATTAAGTAAAATCCTGTTCAGTGTTTTATTGTTCCTTTTTAAAATATTAATTTTCTCAGTTGCTTTGATCCATTTATCAAATCAATTTATACAACAAAACAGAATAAATGACCTGCAGAATCCAGTTTCTTTCTCTAAATCATTAATTCATCCTCAAAGTTAAACATCTGTATTAATAAACATGTCAGTTCATCAGAATAATAAATTCTTGTTTCACTGAGTTTAGACCAAATAGTCACATTAAACTGATTCTGGAGGAAAGTTCTGATGTAAACTATGGATAAAGTTTAGATAACTTGTATTATAAATTGTAATTATGGGAGATGAACAGCAAGAGACTGGAGAAGATGAACATTTATGATTTTATTGATTTGTTGACAGAAAGGAAAAGACAGAACTGCAGAGAACAAATGGAAAAAATTGATTGATGGAAACTAGAATCATGTCTAGAAGAATCATAAATTCATCTGACATTTCCTCTATTCTTCCTCCTAACTCCTCCTCTTCCTCCTCCTCTTCCTCCTAACTCTTCTTCTTCCTCCTAACTCTTCCTCTTCCTCCTCCTCTTCCTCTGTTGACTCGTCCAAATCTTCGTCCTTCATCATCAGAAATGTAACATCATGTTGGACAGATTTAGAATAAAAACTAATAGAAATGTATTAAAATATGTTTGGCATATTATGACAACCTGTTCAAACATTGATCATGTTGAGACTCATATTAATAACATTTATGCTTCAATGTTGTGGAGGTTGAAACTTTCAGCAGAGACCCTACAATCCATTTTAATCAACATGATGAAATCAAAAGTAAATATAGAAAACAGACATTTTCCATTCAGTCTGATGGTGTCTAGTGAACAAAGACTCTCAGGGTCTATTTGTGTCTCGTTAACATTTATTTAACAGAAGTGAGCAGCTCTGTGGTTTCTGATTATTACAAACATTTATACATTTACATGTTTAACATTAATTAATAACAAGAGTGTAAAAAAAACTGTTAAAATGTGAGTCTAGATTATTTCTCTGAAATAATGATTCAACCAAGTTCTTTTAATTTAATGTCTAAAGATCCACTTTTATCTGCAGTAATATTATTTATTGCAGTAATATTATTTATTGCAGTAATATTATTTATTGCAGTAATATTATTTATTGCAATAATATTATTTATTGCAGTAATGTTATTTATTGCAGTAATATTATTTATTGCAGTAATATTATTTATTGCAATAATATTATTTATTGCAATAATATTATTTATTGCAGTAATATTATTTATTGCAGTAATATTATTTATTGCAATAATATTATTTATTGCAGTAATATTATTTATTGCAATAATATTATTTATTGCAATAATATTATTTATTGCAATAATGTTATTTATTGCAGTAATATTATTTATTGCAGTAATGTTATTTATTGCAGTAATATTATTTATTGCAATAATATTATTTATTGCAATAATATTATTTATTGCAATAATATTATTTATTGCAGTAATATTATTTATTGCAATAATGTTATTTATTGCAATAATGTTATTTATTGCAGTAATATTATGTATTGCAATAATATTGTTTATTGCAATAATATTATTTATTGCAATAATATGTTTATTGCAATAATATTGTTTATTGCAATAATATTATGTATTGCAGTAATATTATTTATTGCAGTAATATTATTTATTGCAATAATGTTATTTATTGCAATAATGTTATTTATTGCAGTAATATTATTTATTGCAGTAATGTTATTTATTGCAGTAATATTATTTATTGCAATAATGTTATTTATTGCAGTAATATTATGTATTGCAATAATATTGTTTATTGCAGTAATATTATTTATTGCAATAATATGTTTATTGCAATAATATTGTTTATTGCAATAATATTATGTATTGCAGTAATATTATTTATTGCAGTAATATTATTTATTGCAGTAATGTTATTTATTGCAGTAATATTATTTATTGCAGTAATATTATTTATTGCAATAATATTATTTATCTGCAGTAATATTATTTATTGCAATAATATTATTTATTGCAGTATTATTATTTATTGCAGTAATATTATGTATTGCAGTAATATTATTTATTGCAGTATTATTATTTATTGCAATAATATTATTTATCTGCAGTAATATTATTTATTGCAGTAATGTTATTTATTGCAGTATTATTATTTATTGCAGTAATATTATTTATTGCAATAATATTATTTATCTGCAGTAATATTATTTATTGCAGTAATGTTATTTATTGCAGTAATATTATTTATTGCAGTATTGTTATTTATTGCAGTAATATTATTTATTGCAATAATGTTATTTATTGCAGTAATATTATTTATTGCAGTAATATTATTTATTGCAATAATGTTATTTATCTGCAGTAATATTATTTATTGCAGTAATGTTATTTATTGCAGTAATATTATTTATATAATGTTTTCCAGATCCAGCTCTGGTTTACTCTGCAGTGAGAACTGGAGACATTGAATATGGACAGATAAACATCAGAGAAACTGGAAACCAGCAGAGGAGCAGAGGTAGAGTCCAGACTCTGGTTTTATTGTTCAGTTATAGTTTAATATTTTAGTTTTAATGTCTTTATAGAGTTTTAATAGTAACTTTTTAGCTCCTCTCTAACAACGTTGGACTCTTAAACCACCAAACTTCCTGCTGCTGTTTTTTAGTCAAGTTTCTCAAGCAGCAAACATCCTGAGTTCACCACAGGAAACTTCTGACGGTTTTATAAATAAAACCTGCGTGGGTCCAAACTGAACCGACTCGGTGCGGTTCTGAAGGTGTCAGTGTGTTTCTGTGACTCAAAGCTCTGCTTGTGTGTTTCAGAGGAAGTGAGCAGCTCTGTGGTTTATACATTCATATGTTGGACAATAACAGCAGAACCATTAAAAAGCTTTTCTATCATAAAACATCTGAACCCTAACAGAACCTCTAACATCTGTTGTTCAGAGATGGATCCGGGTCCAGTTTACTCTGCAGTGAGGACAGCAGGCATCAGACCCAACAGAACCAGAGGTACCGACTCTCCTCCACTAAACTTTACTGGTTTTAACCTGCAGACTGGAAACACTGGAAACAACATGTCTGATGAAATGGTGACCTGAGGAAGAGGAGGAGGAGGATCTTCATCTCATCACTTCCTGTTGAAATTTTTTAACTTCAGGAAAAACTGGAGGAAAACAGACAGAAAGAAAATCAGGAGAATAAAGAATCAAATCAAATTCAACTTTACTGTCACAAGTACAAAACAATGAAATGCAGTTTGCTTCCATCCAGCAAGAGAAGAAAAATATATTTATACAAATGTAAGTTTTTCATAAACAGGAGTAGATTATAGAGTATTTACAATAGTGACTAATAGCTCAGTGCAGGTAGTTAGTGGTTTATCAGTCTGTGTGTTGTTGGGTAGGAGATTACAGCCATCATATGTTCAGACGTCAGGAGTTCAGCAGTGAGACGCTGTGGGGAGGAAACTGTTCCTGTTCCAGTCCGTAGCTCCTGTAGCGCCTCCCAGAGGCCAGTAGGGGGAAGAGTCTCTGTGCTGGGAGTCTGACGACTTTCCCAGCTCTTTTCAGACGCCACTTCCTGTAGATGTTCTCTGAGACAGGAAGTGATGCGCTGGCAGCTTCCACCTCCCTCTGCTCCGCCTCCCGGTCCGAGGCGGAGCAGCTCCGGTACCAGCTGGTCAGGATCCTCTCAGTGGTGCAGCGGTAAAACTTCACCAGGAGTCTGAGGACAGATGGTTCTTCATCAGGGTCTGAGGAAGAAGAGGTTCTGGTTCTCAGGAAGAAGAGGTTCTGGTTCTCAGGACGAAGAGGTTCTGGTTCTCAGGAAGAAGAGGTTCTGGTTCTCAGGAAGAAGAGGTTCTGGTTCTTAGGAAGAAGAGGTTCTGGGTCTCAGGAAGAAGAGGTTCTGGTTCTCAGGAAGAAGAGGTTCTGGTTCTCAGGACGAAGAGGTTCTGGTTCTCAGGAAGAAGAGGTTCTGGTTCTCAGGACGAAGAGGTTCTGGTTCTCAGGAAGAAGAGGTTCTGGTTCTCAGGAAGAAGAGGTTCTGGGTCTCAGGAAGAAGAGGTTCTGGGTCTCAGGAAGAAGAGGTTCTGGTTCTCAGGAAGAAGAGGTTCTGGTTCTTAGGAAGAAGAGGTTCTGGGTCTCAGGAAGAAGAGGTTCTGGTTCTTAGGAAGAAGAGGTTCTGGTTCTCAGGAAGAAGAGGTTCTGGTTCTTAGGAAGAAGAGGTTCTGGGTCTCAGGAAGAAGAGGTTCTGGGTCTCAGGAAGAAGAGGTTCTGCTGAGCCTTCCAGACCGACTTGGACCAGCAGGTCGTCCAGGTCGGATCCTCAGAGATTTGGACGCCCAGGAACTGGAAGCTGCTCACACGCTGCTCCACCGTCCCCCTGATGTGAATGTGGGTCAGCGGTTCTCCTGAAGTCCACCATGAGCTCCTTGGTCTTCCCAGCATTGAGCAGCAGGTTGTTGGTGTGACGCCACTGACCTTCCAGCTCCTCCCTGTAGGCGGCGCTGTTTCTGATGAGGCCTCACTGCGGCGGCGTCTGAGAACTTGATGATGGGATTGGAACCATCAACTGGTCTGCAGTCATGGGTGAGAAGGGAGCAGAGGAAAGGCCTCATCACAGCCTTGTGGTTCCCTGGTGATTATGGTGATGGTAGATGAGCAGCAGTTATCCAGCCGGACATGTTGGGGTGGACTGGTCAGACTGGTCAGACTGGTCAAACTGGTCAGACTGGTCAGACTGGTCAGGATGTCCAGTAACCAGCTGCACATGAGGGGACAGATTCCTAAGTCCACCAGTTTTGTGAAGAGTTTTGATAACTGTGTTGAAGCTGAACTGAAGTCTATGAACAGCTTGTTATTGTCCAAGTGTGAGGACAGAGTGCGTCGCTATGGAGACTGGAGAGGCGGTGTGTGAACTGGTCGGGGTCCATGGTGGGTCCAGGGTGGGTCCATAGTGGGTCCAGGTCCATGGTGGGTCCAGGGTGGGTCCATGGTGGGTCCAGGGTGGGTCCAGGTCCAGGGTGGGTCCAGGTCCAGGGTGGGGTCCAGGTCCAGGGTGGGGTCTAGGGTTTGAGCTGTACCAGGACAAGCCGCTCCAAGTTCTTGGTGATAGTCGGGGTGAGGGTTAGCAGGTTCTGGTCACTGAGACTTGATGGGTTGGAGGTTTTGGGCGTCGGGACGATGGACGTGGTTTTGAACAGGTTGGTACCAAAACACATGCAGCCGCCGTAGCAAATCATTCAGAGGAGCTGGATTCACAGGAAAAATCTAATCTGGGAAACATTTGAAGTTTCTGCTGCTAAATGTTCATATTTCAGACTCCAGTAAAAAAACACAGTTAATTTATCAGCAACTGATGATTTTTTAAGATTCAGGAAAAACGTCGACATGATAGAAGAGAAACTAAAATGTTTATCTGGGATCATTGGAGGCAGGAAAATGTGAAACATCCTGATTTTCTTCCTCTGTCACTTTATAGCAGGAGATTAATAAACCATAGAGACATAAAAACATCTGGCAGTAATAAAAATACCTGACCTGAGAACCGAGCCCTGAGGTTCTCCATCTGGAACCCTGGAGGGACAAGAAGATTAATAATTTAATCCTATAAACTGTAATCTGATCAGATCTGAACCAGTTCAGTGCTGCTCCATGAATCCCTGCAGCAAGTTATAGAATCTGATCAAATATGGCAGAAGATGGAAATCATTTGATTTGAGTTGATCAACATTAATCAATATAAAATATCTATAAGTTTATTAATCTAGTCTGTCTCTGGCAGAATGATGGAGTTAAAATAATCTTAAATCCCTTTCAGGATTAAATCTAGTATCTATAAAATGATTTCTGATGATATTCCAGATTAGCATCATGTCACCACTCACCTCAGACTGCTGCCCATTAGAAAAACATCATGATGATGATGATGATGATGATGATGATGGTGATGATGGTGATGGTGATGATGATGGTTATTGGTGATGATGATGATGATGGTGATGATGATGATGGTTATTGGTGATGATGGTGATGATGATGATGATGATGATGATGATGATGACGATGGTGATGATGATGATGATGATGATGATGGTTATTGGTGATGATCAATACAACATGGCTGCAGATTCTCTATAGAAACAATAATGGAGTTTTTTACATTTTATTGTTTTTATATCGTTTATAGATCTGCTATCGATCGATCAGTTTTCCTATCAATACCTTTTCATATTTAGCATTAAAACCTGGAGATAATTTTACCATTAATATTTTATAAATGTAACATTAATAAAAGAACATTATGAATATATTCAGAAGGAAGCTGTTGGTACAAATCTGCTTTATTTTTGTTTCCAGAACCAGAACCAGAACCAGAACCAGACGTGGTTTACTCTGCAGTCAGACCGGCTGATGGTCCATAACGGATCATCAACATCACGTCTGTTTGCTCTGTCAAGTATTTCTATAAGAGAGGAATATTAATGTATTATTATTATTAAAACATATTGTAACTTTATAGTAATTTCATAAACAAACAGCTAAGAGACAAAAACATTTAAATTTGTTTTGACATGTTTTATTTTCTTATGGTTCATAAATATAATTACTAATAAAACTGAAAGATTGAGTTTCTGTTTCCATCATCAGTGTCAATATTATTGATATTTATCTATAAAATCTGCCTCATTATTTGGTTTAATCTAAATAAAGTTGGTTCCAGTCCATGTTTTGTGGTTCTGTGGTTCTGATGATCCGATGGAAAATGGAGCAATGTTCTGATGTGGATGTGGCCGGCCCGCGAGAAAAACAAGAAGAAACAAACGGCTGCAGAATAAAGCAGGAAGAAAACGGAGGCTGGAAACAGGAAGTCAATGTTTGACTTCCTGTTATAACCTGGTTTAAACTTTAACCTGGTTTAAACTTTAACGTGGTTAAAAACTTTAACCTGGTTTAAATGTTAACCTGGTTTAAACTTTAACCTGATGATGAAACCAGTGAAGGATTTTTTCCTCTAATGTGTCAGGTTAAAGCAGGTCGGTTCTTCCTGATGAGGACCTGAGGGTCACACTACAGATGATCGCAGCTACATATGAAGGTTTATTAGAGACAGTTTGTGCCACCAGGGGGCGACTCAGGACAGGAAGCAGAATCTGATTATTTCCTGTGTTCAGGTTAGAAATATGTCAGGTAGATCTGCAGCCTCATTCAGTCTCTGCAGACTGAAGTAAATAAACCTCAGTGATTTAAAAAAAATACAATAAAATTATTTAATAACAGACTGAGACTTTGTTGTTTCTGTTGTGTTTAATAATGAAATTTTTTATTATTAATAAAAACATTTTCTCAGAGCCTCTGAGGAAGAAGATGCAACAGAAGAAGCTTCTCTTCTTTCTACAGATCATATTCTCTCTGAATATGATCTGTTGTTCTCAGTTTTTAACTAAATCACGGAAGCTGTCTTTATCCAATCCATTTTCAGATGTATGATGGAAGATCTGTTATTGAATTACCTGCAGTTCACACTCCAGATCAGATGGTGGCGGTATTGCACACTGTCATTTTTTTAAAGCGCCATTGTCGGGTTCCGGGGTTCTTGGCTTTCTTTGTTTTGTTTTCCCGTTTCTCCCTCTGCTGCTACTCACCATTCATCCACTAGATGGCGCCAAACCTTCCTCTTTCAGAGAAGTGTGACGTCATCCTGCACACCAGAGTTTAATCATCTCATCAATCCTGGAGTACAAGAGGAGCGGACTACCAGTACTTCAACGGGAACCACTGCTTTAATCTAAAATAAACACAATTTGAAAAGCATCATGTTTGATAAAAGCAGATTTGCTTTTATAATATTATTATTACACAAAGAAATACAATAAGTGAAAGTAAACAGCAATTAGTGAACAGACTGATCAGTATTGATCAGTGAATTATAAATAGTCACGTTGAATTTGATTTTAGGGTTTTTATACAATAAATTCCTGTGAAAATAGCTTTATCAGTTTTGTAATGTCACCAGATGTCAGGTGTTGTTTGTTCAGAGACGTGATCATCAGCTGCTGATCTGGATTCAGCAGCAGGAAAGATGTTACTGGATCCATCACATCTGCTGGACATGAAACCAGAGGCACAAGTTGCCAGAACTTCAGACCCGGTCCATTGTTCACTAAATCATCAACTCAGAAATGTTTTCACTCTCAAACTGAGGGATGTTGTGGCTGTGATCAGAGATCTTAACCACAGCAGCAAACTTTGCTGTCTTTACCAGACTCCTTTTTATTTTTTATTTTTCTCTCAACAATAATTATGATAATAGTTCATTTAACTAATAAAATACATCATGAATGAAAAGGACAGAAAAAAGAATAAACTAATATCTGTCCCCTATTCACATAAAGATAAATAAATATAGAACAAACCATCATCCTGATGTTTAACCAGGTTAGTTTTAGCTGCTGGTGAGGAAACTGTCAGCCTCTAACCTGCAGCCTCTGAGTTCAGCTGAACTGAGCAGGAAGCTGAGCAGCAGCTTCTCCTCTGGAAGCCAATTATTTTACAGTCTGAACTAGTAGACTTCATGATTTTTTTATTTTATTTTATCAAGGCAACCATTAAAAAGCACCAATAATATTGTTGGCTACAGCAACCAGACTTTATGTTTCCCTAAAAGCTTTTAACTAATAAATGTGTCGTAGTCAGAGAGAGAGGCTCATTCCACATGGGAAGCTTTTTCCTGGGTTCAGTCGGTTTTACCATGAAAACTGATGTTGCCCCAAAATGAAAAATTAATTTAAAATTCTTCAACTTGTTCTTGACAAAAACTGTGAAAGTTCTTGGATCCAACAAAAAGAAAAACCAGCAAGTCTGGAGAGTAAATCCAGGTTCTGAACCCTGGACCTTTGGCTTGTCGGTCGGCCTCATCAGGGTTGCAGTTCTTCGTTCTGGTGCCGGCTCGGTTCTTCTCTCCAAACCCAGATGGTCTTCAGAACCTCTGATCCTGATGTGAACACAAAGACTGTCCCAGATTCACAACCCCAAATGTTGGCGACGTTTTTATACAACCTTTAAGACTGACATGATTCTGACTGCTTCTTCTGTCCTTAACTTCCTTATAAGGAAATGTTTCCTGAGCGTCTTCATGACCTCTGACCCTTAATTATATGTTAATTTGTCTGGAATCATAGTATAATCATAAGAGGTTGTAATCATGGAAATATTGTAATGATGGAAAGTTGGACTTTATGACTAAGATAATAATTAATAATAATAATTAAGAAATAATGTGATGTACAGAGTCTTTGTTATTTAAATGATGTTCTGATTGAAAATATATGAAATGTTTTAGTCATGTTGCCTCATCTGAGGAGACGACTCAGATGAGTGAAAAGGAGAATCTGACCCTAACAGAAAGGTTAGGGGCAATGGGACAGAAAGGTATTACATGAGCATAAAGAAGAATCTCATCCAGGGTCAGAGGTCATGACCTCAGAGAAACAGGAAGGTCACAGTGACGACTTACAAAGATGTGCAGCTCAAACAGGAACACAAAAAGACAAAGACTACAGCAAAGTTAATTAGTTTCATGCTGTTTATTGGTGTAGTTTCATTACTGAATGCAAATGGTCTATTAAACACATCAGTATTATATTTGACTATATTTTCCATTTACTTGTTTTAAATTTTTGTATTTAATATTATAAATGTTGCCAAAAGAGGGTTTTTATCACATCATTACCAGACTTTGGTTGTTCCTCTGTTTTCTGGTTTTCCTAAAAGCCTTACAAAATACTTTATGAAGCTTCAATTACTTTAATTTGAAGGCTGCATTGGTTAACTGTACATATGGAAATTTATTTAAAAGTACTTTAAATGTCTTAGAGATATTAAAGGTCTGTTTTCTGTGTACTTGGTGGAGGTTCTAGCTCTGTATAATCTAACTTATGTTTCTTAACAAAGATGTTTGGTGATATCCAGAGTAAGAACCAAACCCACTAAGGCATCAGCTGCTCATTTTGACTCGTCTCTGTTTTCCCTGCAGACATGAAGACAGCAGAGAATTAGTTTACTCTGCCTGTTTGTTTGTGAATAGCAATTAAATGTAGATTTTAATTTGAATTTACTTTTGTAATAATCTTTATATTTATGGTTCAGTTTTTACCTTTTCTAAGACTTTTTCAATCTGTTCTGAGATTTTTACCTTTGTTACAATACATCCATCAAATTGTTCACAACGTTTTTCTCCTCTGCTCAGGCATGTTTAGTTAAATTAGTTGATTAGTTTCTTGTTTTCTTTCTTGTGTTGTTTTTGACTTGAATTATTTCTATATTCATCTGCTGCCTCATCAACATTTAGAGCAGAAATACAAATCAAAGTTCTCATAATTTAATTGATGAATTCCTGGAGTTAATTTGATGGCAGAGCTAAAGTCTGGAGATGTGTTGCCTTATTAATGATACAAATCTCAAATTGAGTTTTTTATTAAGATGTATATTATACAATTAAAATAGATTATATGTCATACATACCATTTTCCTGAATCTGTTTATTTCAATTTTGCTGTTTTTCAGTTTTACAGGAGCCAGAGGTCGTCTAGAGGTCACTGAGATGATCCACCAGTCCAACCAGTGACTCCTGTCCTCCTGTTGCCTTCCAACCAGTCAGCATCAAACTTCTTTACTTTAATGAATGTTTTCTATCTGACTTATATTTGACTAAAATATGTATTTCAGTACATGAAACAGAAAAAGTTAAGACATTTTTTCCACTCAAAATCTGGCAACAACTGAAACATTTTTGTGACTTTATTAATATTAATTGTATAATTTGTGGCAGCATTTCAGTTGGTATTTTGGTTTATTTTCACATTTTGTGGTACTGTTTTCTTCACAAAGTTCTACTGTTTTTTATTAGTATGTAACTTTTTCAAGAAAAATTCAAATAGTTTGTATTTCATTTCCTGTGTTTAGTGCTTCTTAAAATTAGATTGTTATATTGTATTTGTGTTATTGTAACACATTCTTTGCAAACTGTTATAAATTGTATTGTTGTTGTTCAGCAGCAGACAATGAAAGAGTTTATTGTTGTGGAGTTTTAAAAGACAGACAGGATACGGCCTGTAGGGTGAGGAGGAAGATAAGATGTCCATCAGTGGTTCCAACCTTTTATCACCGCGGACCGGTCCAGACTTGCCAATGTTTCTGAGGCCCGGGTTTGTTTTTTTCCTGAATTTCCCCTTATGACAATCTTAGAAGGTCGATAATCGTAACCGATCATCCTGCGGAGTGTGATATGCTGAAGGCCCCACATCAGGTTTAATGTACCTCCCACTCAGGTGGATATCAGAGATAATATGTGGAAACAGCATGAATGTTTATTCATCATGTCATCCAAAGAATGTCCACAGAAATGATAACCCACCTTCTTCAAATCAGACAAAATTGGTGTCAAACGTTTGTGCTGGTTTGTGCAGCAAAAATGTTCATTTGTGCTGCTATCATTTTAAAGATATAAAGAAATGTTTCTAGAGGTCATCTAAGGTCAACCAGCCTCCCCACCCCCACCTTCCTCAAATCAGATGAAATGGGTGTCAATTAACTCGACTACGTTTGTGCAGCAAAAATTGTCGTTTGTGCTGCTTTGGCTTTGAAGATACACTGACAAAAAGTCACCACCTGGATTTAACTAAGCAAATAGGTACAAGCCTCCTATTGGATAAGTGCTGCATAGGCGATTATCTTTCAGCTGGCAACAAGTTATTTAACCCCAGCTGATGCAATGAGTAACTCCTCATTTCTTAAACAACCATGGCAAAAGACACTTCCTGTGGTCGTGGAAAAGACGTTAGTCTGTTTAAGAAGGGTCAAATCATTGGCATGCATCAAGCAGAGAAAACATCTAAGGAGATTGCAGAAACTACTAGAATTGGGTTAAGAACTGGCCAACGCATCATTAAAAACTGGAAGGATGGTGGGGAACCATCGTCTTCCAGGAAGACATGTGGTCGGAAAAAAATCCTGAATGATCGTGATCGGCGATTACTTAAACGTTTGGTCAAATCAAATCGAAGAAAAACAACAGCAGAACGCAGGAGTATGTTTAAACATCAGCTTCCACTCACCTCTCCCTGGTGTCTCTGTCTCATAAGCTCATCCATATTCATCACATCTCCTGTCCAACCTGCTCTCACCTTTCCAGTTTCCACAGTGTTCAGGTTGCCGACCTCCAGATCCTTGCAGACCAGCAAAAAGGTTATTTCCCTGTACTAAAATCTTTAAACTTTACTTTTTCATTTGAGAGTGTCTGTGCACATGGGTCAAAAGATTAAATACCAGCATGACAATTTTACACAGTATTGCCCCTTTGAAGGGACTCATCATCCTCTCATACTATTGATTTAACTAGGACCATTAACATCATCCAAACAGGATTTCTGAGGGACAAACTGGAGCTGTCAGGAGTGGATTATCACATCTCTGTGGATCTTGGTTCTGCAGGGAACTATTCTGGCATTGTTCCTTTTTGCTTCTGTAACCACTACTTGATTTAATTAGCAATAAATTCAGTAGGAAAGTTACTTTTGTTCTAGGGTCACACAGGAGGATGATAAGCATACAAGGTTTAACAACTCAAGTTTATTTTTCTTTCCCCACAAAAAAAATAATAATCCAGGTAACACTAATTACCTTAATAAAATTAAGGTATAAAACTTAAATTGTCCACCCTTATATAAAAATATCAAATTAATATATAGAAAATTGAGGGTAGTTTTTTTAAACAGTAGCTTTAAAGCTTATTTCAACAAAAGAAATTACATATTCCAGTTAGTCCTTCAATATAACAGTTCAGTCAGTCAGTTCAGTCAATGTGCACATAAGTTTTCCGTTATGACAATGTTCATTAACAAATAGTTTGTGGAATAAAAAAAAGATTTGGGGGCCCCTTTTTGTTCAATAATCTTATCTGTTGTCCACGCAAAACATCCAGCAGCACCAGAACCTCCGTCTTTCCAGGCTGTAGTCCGAGTCACAAAGATGGCGGCGGATCCCTCCTGGTTCTGGAACCACTGGATCGTTCAGATATCGGTCGTCCAACAAAAAAAAACAAAAACGGAGAAATCTCAGAACAGAATGTACATTATCCAGTGTAAAGGAAGAAATGAGAAATAAGTTAGCTTAATTTTGGAAAAAGCTTGGCTCTCTTTTTCCTCCTATTCTCCCGGGCCCTGAGCGAATGGCGTCACGGCTGGAAGGAAACGGCGAGGCGTGATGACATCACAGATCACAGAGTTTAATCCATACAAAGCTACAGAGGTACAAAGATATGCATTTTTATCATAAAAATAAAAACAGACAAGGGAAAACAGACAAAACACGAAACACAGACAAAAATGACAAAGGCGCGCCCTTGGAGAAAGTTTGCTGGAAAAAATGGAAATTCTCTGTATATTTCGGCGCTACGCGAGACTTTATACTCAAGAGGCGTTTCTGTTGTTCAACCAATCAGAGACCTGTTTCGGCTTCCAGAGAAACTCGGAACTCCCCCTAATTTACGCCAAAGATCAAAGGCCATTTGCTCTCTGATTCAACAAAAGAGCCAACAGCTGCATCCTGGCCTCCTGGGTTCTACGGTCATTTGGGTAAAGAAAAACATAAGATAAGATTTCACAGATACCTGTGGAATCCGGAGTCTCTCCCGTTATCTCTCCTTACATAAATTCTCAGGACAAACTTAAATCCAGTAATTTGGTTCAAGGAAAGGTTATCTTCACAAAACCCCATTTAGCATAAATCCTGAGCAATTTTCTAATAGTAAACAAAACATTTCATTGTAACAATTTCCATTTGCTTCTAATATTGTCACAGATAATACAGTTTTCAAATACATTCATCATTTTGTAGTTTAAAAATGGAATAATACAATCTTCAGTAAAAACATGGTATTAATATTTAGAAATTAAATGTTAGGGTTTCAATCTTTTATTTTGCATTCATTTCACACCATTCCAACTGCTGGCCTCTGGCAGGTCTCCCCCACTGCCTGCAAGAATGCTAATTTTATGGCTCTGTGCTCTGGCCTCAGCGAGAGGCCCCATTTGAGTGATCTGCATTTTGACCCCTGTTTGTCTGATTCAAAATAAGAGTGTCAAATGTACCTTTTTCTAAAAATAATCATTTTTTCTTAACACCAGTTCAAAATAAACAAATTTCTCTCATATCACAGCAGCACTGATGCGTAGTAACTTCTCTACTTCTGCTGAAATGTGCTAAGTCTGCATTTCTTCTTCCCTCTCCTTTACTCTTCTTCTCGTACCGACACAGGAGAAATGTGGGTCTAGTGCCCTCTACAGGACATTCTAAGAACTAACAAACACATTAAACATACAGACAGATCAGCATAGTTTATGGGGGTTACACTTCCTACACGCTGGCATTTCCTTTTCTATCAACAGCAGATTTCCAAAGGCAAATAAGTGCTTTTATTTATTTCCTAAAACATGGTTTCCATTTGATATATTAGAAAACATTAATCATGTAGGCAGAGAGCAGCAGCATCACTTTCCAGAAGCAGTTTATTGGAAGGTGAAAGAGAATGTAAGTGATAAGGAGATAAACTGAACACTTTTGAAAACAACCAGCATTTCTCAAGCTATCATAACAGAAAACATGATCTACAAAATACAGAAATAAATACTTCAGAAACTGGAACAAATTTGAAGCTTTTGTTGTAGCTTCATGTTTGGGAAATGTTACTAAGTCTCTCTGAGTTCATGTCTTTAACAGTTTAATTGTTTAGCATTTTCTTTGCAACATAATTTACATTCTACTGTCACAGACAGTGAAGCTAGTTGGTTTACACTTGTAGGTATTAAATGTTTAAAAAAATAGTATGTTTTAGGCACTGTGGGTTGTGTGCAGTAGTGGTGACAAGCAAAGCTCTTTTTAAACACCAAGAGTTTAATTCAAACTGTGTTCATTTTTCCCAGGGCCAAAAACAAAACTCAAACTTACAGACTCAGAAGATTAAATATGTGCAGCTATGATTTAAAATAACCAGTACATGGCAGAACTGTCAGGCAAATCAAATGTACAAATTATAAACATGTTTAACATAAAAAATACTTTTAAAAAAGTATCTTCAACTTCAATTATGATTTTTTTGTATATCAAATCAATTGAGTATGTATGTATTACAATACATACATACTGTATGTATGTATTGAGTATTTTTAAGAGTACTTTTACTACTCTTAAAAATATTATTTTTTTTCATTATGCTTCTGAATGTTTATGAAGAGGTGAAAAACAGAAGGATAAAAAAAAACAGTAAGAGAGATGAATCAAATTTTCCATGTGACGTTCCTTCAGCCAGAGGAACGTCACAGACAGGTTCCTGTTATGTTCACTTTGAGAAGGAAGAAGTTATAAAATAATGTTCTTACCAGAAGAGAAAGGTTTGAACCTGCTCTGGGAATATTAGGGTCTAATTACTCAAATCCAGTTAAAGCAAAATTAAGAACAATATAGTTATTCTCAGTCCATCTTAAGACCATTCAGTACAATACTGACTGAATTAAATCACTATTATAATCCAGAATAATCAGACGTTAACATTTTGTGTTGAGGTTTCCATGGACACCAGGTAAATAAGATGCTTTGTCTGTTATTGCGCAATAGCCAGCCCCGCCCATTCCTCACAACTCTCCTGGACCGACTACTGACCAGTTCTCTGTTTAACAGGTCCGGAAAATCTCTAAGACCTGGGTATTACCCTAAAAGAGATCTATAAGAGATAATCTGTTCAAACTGGTAGCGAAAGCGATTCGTCTAGCTCTAACTACCTCCGATCCAGAAGCTACGACCCTTTTCAGTTAAGAAACAATCAGCTGAGTAGCCCTCACAGCTGCATAATTCCAATAACCGCTTCTGTTAACGGTAGCTCACCTCCTAAAATATAACTCGCTCTTGGAACCGGCTAGATTAAATTTAGTGACTTAGATATAAGTCCCAGGGTCATTATTTATCCTCACTAAAGGAAATTATGAAGCCACCTATTTATTAGAATCATGTACATTAGTTTTACCTTAATTAAAAGAACTGAAAGAAAATTAAATGACTCAATTAATCCCAATGTCCACCAACCTCATTAGAATTTTATAGTATAAATTTATTGAGCAAGCGTAAGCAGGGGTATGTGACATAAAAATCAATCATTAATTGTATATAATCCAAAAGCAGTATAATAAAATCAACATGTATAACCATACTATCCTGTCTCTTTTCCCTAACCTATGTCGCAAGTTCTGAAATGGACTTTTAAGGAGCAGATTCAACTCATACCCAGCTGATGGTGGATCTTGGCAACAGAAACATCCAGAATTCTTGGTCAGAGTCTTTGTCCTTGTGTGGAAAAATCCTCCTCAGAATAGATGCAAAGCAGAACGGGTCCGAATCCTTCGAAAACCCAGCTCCTTGTCCCTCAGGGACCTTTGTCGTTTCTCCAAGTCTGTTGCAGAGTTTGAGATCGTTGGGTTGAGGCGGGGCCGACGGTCGAATCAGGAACCAGGACTGGGGCGGTTGGATCTTGTCCCTTTTTAGCGGCGCGAAGTTTCAACTTTCCCGTGGCTCCAAAGTGCGGTCCTCTGCTGTTCCTTAATCTGTTTCTCCGTGTTGACTCGTCTCCAGCGCCGCGGACTAAGAACAGTTGCTTCCTCATTTCAGCCCTCTTTTATACATGTCTCCACCATATGTGTGTATGGAGAGCTTGGTCTACGTGACTTTCTGCTGATTCTTGTGGAAAGCCCCGACGGTCCCCACCCTGTTTGCTGAGTCTTGTGTAAAGTCCCATCTTTCCCCAACTTGCGACATATCCTGTCAGCAAGGCCTCACTCATCATGCTGACTCTAACGTTATAACTTCCTCTCACTATATTATCTGTTACAAATCATTAACCATTGTATTAAAATCATTTTGAATCGATTTTAAATCATCTCTGCTTTGTTATTCATTAAAATTAATCACATCTTTCACTTACTATAAATCATCAACCATACTCATTACAGTGTTACCATTACAGATCATTATTCAGAAATACATTTCAGAAAGTTATTTAGTGATTACTTATACACATATTACCAATCGTATTCATACATATTCAACTTAATTATTATTTTAATCAAACCACAAGATTGCTTTATTTCTCCCAGGCCTTCATGCACCTTTTCTGCGTGTACCTGGAAAGATCTCACAACCCCATGCCAGTTTTCTTGACAGCCTCTATACAAACAGAAATGGAGATGCTGCAGAGCCAGGATCATTATGGACGGGTTGGTCATGAGGAGGAACGTGGTTATTATTTCACAACAAGGATTGTCTTCCGTCTCCCCTCATACCATTCATCATCATGGCAAGTAAAGTGGACACTAAGACCTACACTTAAAAACGCCTGTTCCTTATATGGTAAAGAGCCACAAAACCAGTAACTAGAACAATAATATACCAGACTGCCAGACCAATTATTAGCTTATCATCTCTGGCTTTATTCCATCCTTTATTCAATGCAGCAGGTTTGTTTCCTCTGTTCTTGCTTTGTCCATCCAGGCTCCCTGCAGGACAGAACCAGGTGTTAGTCTGATCCATCAGGTAGGAGATGCTGGAGAAAGAAGCTGGTTTGAGAGTAGCATCATCAACATCTGATCTGAGATCCAGGACCAGGAAGCTGCTGGTTCTGATCCAGATAAACTCACTCACCTGGAAGAGGGGCTAGGCTCAACTTGAAGGTGCAGATAGGATCTGAATCCAGCACAGCTCTTTTCTTTCGATTAGTTTCTGCCTGAGCAACCCTGCACTCATATGTTCCTCTGTCATCAGGCACCATGTTATTCAGGACCAAAGACACGTCTCCATCTTTCATCTGCTGGTCGCGTAGATCCACTCGGTTCTCGTACATTTGGTGCTGGTGTTCCGGATCCAACTTACCATCCCGAAATAAAAGTACAAATTCATCCTCCAAATCAGTTCTGTTCCACTCTACGACGGCGGCAGGTTTGTTGTCAGGAGTTCTGCATTTTAGATTGATGTTTTGTCCAGGTTCAAACTGGAGCTCTGTAGAAATCTGATCTGTAGAGGAGGAAATAACACAGTAGAGAGATAGAAGAGGTAAAGGTAGACAAACAGATGACGTGGCAACCAAAGTGGTCGTCTCTCTCTCTGCTCTTCTATCATCAGTTTCAGCTTTGCTACAGAAGAGGAGACATCATCAGTAATTTCATCAGTGCAGGAGAGGAGGCAGGTGAAGAGGATTTGAGGCCTCCGGTTGTTTTTTTAATAAATAGTCCAGCAGCTTTTATAAAACTATCAGAACAATAACTTTATAAAAGCTATTGTTCTTGTGCTTTTTTCATCTTGTTATGAAAACATTTTGTACTTAACCCACATTTTCCAGCAACCTGCTTATATGAGGGCCTTGAGCCCACTCTTGTCCTTGTGCCGATCTCCAGCATTTTCTCCAGTGAGAGGCAGGATCCAACCAAAAAAAATTCAGAGTGGAAGAAGGAGTCCAGAGGAAAGAGGGTGGGTGGTTTAGTCTGTCAGTGTGCACAGTATTAATAAAACAAATAGAAATAATTAACACTTAAGTATCCATCCATCCATCCATCCATCCATCTTCTTCCGCTTATCCGAGGTCGGGTCGCGGGGGTAGCAGCTTCAGAAGGGAGGCCCAGACTTCCCTCTCCCCAGCCACTTCTTCTAGCTCTTCCGGGGGAATCCTGAGGCGTTCCCAGGCCAGCAGAGAGACATAGTCCCTCCAGCGTGTCCTGGGTCTTCCCCGGGGCCTCCTCCCGGTGGGACGTGTCCGGAACACCTCACCAGGGAGGCGTCCAGGAGGCATCCTGACCAGATGCCCGAGCCACCTCAACTGGCTCCTCTCGATGTGAAGGAGCAGCGGCTCTACTCTGAGTCCCTCCCGGATGACTGAGCTTCTCACCCTATCTCTAAGGGAGAGCCCAGCCATCCTACGGAGAAAAACCATTTCGGCCGCTTGTATCCGCGATCTCGTTCTTTCGGTCATGACCCAAAGCTCATGACCATAGATGAGGGTGGGAACGTAGATCGACCGGTAAATCGAGAGCTTTGCTTTTTGGCTCAGCTCTCTCTTCACCACGACGGACCGGTACAGCGCCCGCTTGACAGCAGACGCTGCGCCAATCCGCCTGTCGATCTCCCGCTCCCTTCTTCCCCCATTCGTGAACAAGATCCCGAGATACTTGAACTCCTCCACTTGGGGCAGGACATCCCCCTGACCCGGAGAAGGCACTCTACCCTTTTCCGGCTCAAGACCATGGCCTCGGATTTGGAGGCACTGATCCCCATCCCGGCCGCTTCACACTCGGCTGCGAACCGCTCCAGCGAGAGCTGCAGATCACGACCCGATGAAGCCAAAAGAACCACATCATCTGCAAAAAGCAGAGATGAGATCCTAAGGCCACCAAATCGGATCCCCTCAACACCTTGGCTGCGCCTAGAAATTCTGTCCATGAAAGTGATGAACAGAATCGGTGACAAAGGGCAGCCCTGGCGGAGTCCAACTCTCACCGGAAACGAGCCCGACTTACTGCCGGCAATGCGGACCAGACTCTGACACCGGTCATACAGGGACCTGACAGCCCGTTACAAAGGGCCCGGTACCCCATAATCCCGGAGAACCCCCACAGGGCTCCCCAAGGGACACGGTCGAACGCCTTCTCCAAGTCCACAAAACACATGTAGACTGGTTGGGCGAACTCCCATGCACCCTCCAGGACCCTGCCGAGGGTGTAGAGCTGGTCCAGTGTTCCACGACCAGGACGAAAACCACACTGCTCTTCCTGAATCCGAGGTTCGACTATCCGATGGACCCTCCTCTCCAGGACCCCTGAATAGACCTTGCCAGGGAGGCTTAAGAGTGTGACCCCTCTATAATTGGAGCACACCCTCCGGTCCCCCTTTTTGAACAGGGGGACCACCACCCCAGTCTGCCAATCCAGGGGAACTGCCCCCGATGTCCATGCAATATTGCAGAGTCGCGTCAACCAACACAACCCTACAACATCCAGAGCCTTAAGGAACTCCGGGCGGATCTCATCCACCCCCGGGGCCTTGCCACCGAGGAGCTTCTCAACCACCTCGGCGACCTCGTCCCCAGAGATTGGAGAGCCCAACCCAGAGTCCCCAGGTTCCGCTTCCTCAATGGAAGGCATGTTGGTGGGATTGAGAAGGTCTTCGAAGTACTCTGCCCACCGGCCCACAACGTCCCGAGTAGAGGTCAGCAGCACACCATCCCACTATAAACAGTGTTGGTGCCGCACCGCTTCCCCCCCCTGAGACGCCAGATGGTGGACCAGAATCGCTTCAAAGCCGTACGGAAGTCTTTCTCCATGGCCCCTCCAAACTCCTCCCACGCCCGAGTTTTTGCCTCAGCAACCACCCGAGCCGCATGCCGCTTCGCCCGTCGGTACCCATCAGCTGCTTCCGGAGTCCCACAGGCCAAAAAGGCCCGATAGGACTCCTTCTTCAGCCTGACGGCATCCCTCACCGAAAGTGTCCACCAACGGGTTCGAGGGTTGCCGCCGCGACAGGCACCGACAACCTTGCGGCCACAGCTCCGATCGGCCGCCTCGACAATGGAGGCACGGAACATGGTCCACTCAGACTCCATGTCCCCCACCTCCCCCGGGACGTGTTCGAAGTTTTGCCGGAGATGGGAGTTAAAGCTCCGTCTCACAGGGGATTCCGCCAGACGTTCCCAGCAGACCCTCACAACACGTTTGGGCCTGCCAGGTCTGACCGGCTTCCTCCCCCACCACCGGAGCAAACTCACCACCAGGTAGTGGTCAGTGGACGGCTCCGCACCTCTCTTCACCCGAGAGTCCAAGACATTCGGCCTCAGATCCGATGAAACGATGACAAAGTCGATCATCGAACTGCGGCCTAGGGTGTCCTGGTGCCAAGTGCACATATGGACACCCTTATGCTTGAACATGGTGTTCGTTATGGACAATCCATGACGAGCACAGAAGTCCAGCAACAGAACACCGTTCGAGTTCAGATCGGGCGGGCCGTTCCTCCCAACCACGCCCCTCCAGGTCTCACTGTCGTTGCCCACGTGAGCGTTGAAGTCTCCCAGCAGAACAAGGGAGTCCCCCGGAGGAGCACGCTCCAGTACCCCCTCTAAGGACTCCAAAAAGGGTGGGTAATCTGAACTGTCGTTCGGCCCGTAAGCACAAACGACAGTCAGGACCCGTCCCCCCACCCGTAGGCGGAGGGAGGCTACCCTCTCGTTCACCGGAGTAAACTCCAATGTACAGGCGCCGAGATGGGGAGCCAGAAGTATGCCCACTCCTGCCCGACGCCTCTCACCTTGGGCAACTCCAGAGTGGAAGTATGTCCAGCCCCTCTCAAGGAGACTGGTTCCAGAACCAGAGCCATGTGTCGAGGTGAGACCGACTATTTCTAGCCGGAACCTCTCGACCTCACGCACTAGCTCCTGCTCCTTCCCCACCAGAGAGGTGACATTCCATGTCCCAAGAGCCAGTTTCTGCAACCGAGGATCGGACTGCCAGGGTCCCCTCCCTTGGACGCCACCCATCACACAGTGCACCCAACCCCTTTGGCCCCTCCCACGGGTGGTGGGCCCGGGGGAGGGGGGGCCGATGTTTCCTCTTCGGGCTGAGCCCGGCCAGGCTCCATGGGTAAAAGCCCGGCCACCAGACGCTCGCCATCGTGCCCCCCCTCCAGGCCTGGCTCCAGAGTGGGGCCCCGGTGACCCGCGTCCGGGCGAGGGAACACCAAGTCCAAAGTTTTCCTTCGTCATTGGGGTCTTCGGGCTGCACTTTGTCTGGTCCCTCACCTAGGACCTGTCTGCCTTGGGTGACCCTACCAGGGGCATGAAGCCCCAGACAGCATAGCTCCTAGGATCATTGGAGCACTCAAACCCCTCCACCATGATAAGGTGGCAGCCCAAGGAGGAGTACACTTAAGAGAACACTTAAGTATCTAAAACACATTTTCTAAGTTACATTTTACCAAGTCTCATCAGAAATTTAACCTGAAGCTGTCTCCAGATTACTCGCCTTGTGATTTGCTACTACAAATGACACGACTCATTTGGACTAGTTTTGTCATGGCGGCTGCTGAGCTTCTCACTCAGCTCAATCTGCCACGGCACTGCCCTCTGGTAGGGATCAAAGGTATGCAAAAGAATAGAAAGAGGAGCAAAATAGTAAAAAAAAACCCCTCTAAATATGAAATGGTAGACCAAAATTAAAAGCATTAACAAGATCATTAAATGCATTAATCATGCTGAGAAAAACAAGTTGAAGTTAGCATGTGATTGGTAGGTTTTTAATCTGCTATGTGCAAACTGCTTTTAAACAATGAGAAACACTTTAAATAAGTTGTATATATTTGTAGCATTTAGAAAGTAGAACTGGTTCAAAGTAACTCAGTTTAAAAGCACTGAAAAAAATTCATGTGCTCAATATATCAAATCAAAAAAAGAATAGACTCTAAACTCTTCCCATCTCTATTAGACTTTTTTTACTTTCTTGAGTTTCAATGTCATTTTGTCCCCAGTGTGTTTATTCTGCTTCAACAAATTATTCAGACAAAAACATTTTTATCAAAATAAAATGTATCCAGAATTAAAACTTTATTTAGAGACTTGGAGAATGAGTTGTTCTTCACTCTGATTAAGGATACCTTGTGTTATTGATTAGAAACACAGATAAACACCCTTTCTGTCAGACAAAGTTGAAATATTTATGAATAAAAACAGATGTTTAGCTCTAATCCCACCTAATTCTAAGAAAATATGGAAATATTTGTTCAGAAGATAACCCATCACAGTCTCTCTAAAAGAGAGAAGAGCTTTAAAAGTCTTTCATAAAAAATAACATTTTCAAAGCTTAATATCAATACTGAAGCAAAACCAGCTGATCAGTTGGGATTTTTACATGGAGATGTAAAGAGGAACAAAAGTGCAGTAGCTGTTCAAAACAAGTACAATGTTTACTTTTCTTAGTCATTTTCTGTTTGGTTTCCATCTGCAGAACAAACTAGTTCAGCCAGTTCTACACTAACTCAGCTGTTAAACATTCCTGGTCTTCCTGTCATCACTCTACCACACCTTCAACGTTTCTCAAGGATCATCAGCATAATACTTATGTTGAGAGTAATTATACTCTCTACATCATATTTGTGTCGAGAGTATAAATATTACTGCTGTGAGTAAACAATGTCAAAAACTACTTTTATGTAGAGAACATCAGCTTTTTATTCTAAAGGTAAAACTTAGCTGCTGAAACAAGAACAATGAAGATGACAAAAAGCTGAACGCAGCACAGTGACGCAGTTATCATAGCAACCATTTCCTCGTTGTCACGGCAAGCAAACTCAACTTTTGGTTTAATTGAAACTATTCAGGGTTATTTTTCTGATAAAAAATACAGTTTTAACTAAAAACAACCAGGAACTAAATTAAGATGGAGAATGAAAGTTAAAACAACTTGGTAGGAAACTCAATAGTAAATCACTGAGTCCAGGAAGGGGAGGAGTTAGCAGGGAAATTTGACACCTTCAATAACAAAATGTATCTCTGAACCACATGACATAAGATTTAAACAATAAAAACATCTTTAAATTACCTATTATATTTTTATAAATACCAATCTCTGCAACATTTTAAAAAATGTCCCAGTTGAGTGGAAATGATTAAATTTCATAACACCAAGCATTTAGCAATAATTACTGGAGCTGCTCATTTAAAACAAAGTTAATTTCTCTTAAAGCTAATAAGAAAATGGTCTCCTAATAAAACACCAAATGTTTCAATGTATCCACACATCCTTCTAATATACTGTATATGTGACTAGTCACAGCAAAAGTGGGAACAAGTCATTTTGACTTTTTTACAGATTCTTAAATTGTGTTTAAACTTTCTAATGATGTCAAGCACATGGAAATAAAAAAAGAAATGAAGAAGATATGGCCATTTGAATGTTAAACTCTGGATTACAAAACTTGGAGAGAATCGCTTTCAAAGTTTTCCCCTCAAACTAACAGCTGTTCCTTTAAATAACTTTGCATTAACTCCACCCACCCAGGACAACCTGTCAACAAACAGGCAGTGCTGGGACGGTGTGTAGACAAACATTCTCAAAAGCCAGCTTTTGTCTGGCTTATCTAGCTGGAAATATATGTAACCACTGTTCTAGTTTTCCCCGATGAACAGCGCCCAGATTCTCTGACCTACACTCTATCAACTACCTCACAATGAGAAAATAATGTATTAATTGGCCACAATATATGTAGTGAATAGAGTGCGTAACTGAGCACAAGAGCAAGACTAAGATAGCTACAAGTAAGATCTAAATGCAGTGCGACTGTGACCTTATACTAAAACAAGGAAGGAAGATGGTAAAGTTGAATATGTACCAGTTTAATAAACCGTACTGGTCAGTAATAAACCAAGGGCGATGCACATTAACAGAGCACAGATAACTTTCAGCACCATGGAACAATAGCACAGAAGGTATCCCACTCATTAATTAGGTATTAATCACAGGAAGTGCTACACTCAATATTACAACAGCGGATCTGACCATTTTCACGGCGCTTCTGATCGATTTCTCGGTAAAAACAACTCAGTTAATCATGTCAAGCTTGTAACATTTAGTTTAATCGGCAGCTGTTGTTTACAAAATTGTAAAAATAATTAAATAAACGAGGTCTTTTTACGCTGTTTTGTGTTATTTTAAACGCCAAGAGAATCGGTCTTTTTCTAACTTTTGTCACTTACGCCTGACAGAAATAAAAGTTAGTCACCAAAACAGTTTTCCAACATGTAGTGTGTATTTATAATTTTTCATTGCTGATATAAGAGGATGGCTGAAAGCATGGCATAATTATTAAGACTTCCTGAAAAGACGAAAGCGTGGACTTTCTGGTAAATCCCTTTCTAATGTAAAATATGACAGATTACTGTAGTAAGGAAATTTCTAGTATCCTACAGGCTATCACACATAACAATTTTTGATAATTTGGCAACAGTTGCCCTTTATTCCCAAACGTTATGGGGAGGAGGAGAGTAGAGAATGGATATTTCAGCTGCCTGAAATAAACCGTTCCCCTCCAAAACATGGGGAAAAAATAAGCAAATTCTGTGAATTTTGAAACTGTTGGTCATTATTTGTCTATATATCGTTTGAAGCAATTAATTATTTGATATTTTGAAATCTAAGATGGTTATAATAAATATTACTGTTGATGTGATTATCTTTATGTAATGTATGCTCTGTTTAAATGTGTATCTTCCAAGTTACAAATATGTTGCAGATTTTACATCTAACAATGCACCTTACAATATAAACACATAAGGTGTTTTCTAGAAAGTCAAAAATCACGTGGTGCTGTTGCTCCAATCAATTATGCAAATGTGCAGGTGGTGGGTAGATTGTTCGTCACATTTTGCTTTAAGTTAAGCCAACTATTTCAGTAAGTCGACACTTTTCTTAAATATGGACAGTGTGGAATATGAAACGCTCTTTAACTTATAAATATATATCAAAGCACATAAATTTCACTTCGTATTATCATACACATGTGTTTCACAAAAACTGTCTGTCTTTGTACTAATATGCTTTCGTCTTGTTTTAATAAAAGGAATAATTTCAGTCAGTCAGTGCAACAAACTGCTTGCTTTATTATTAATTCCTATGTAAAAAATAGCTGTATGAATCAGTGAAGTTAATACTTCCTCAGACTCCAATCATATGATTTGCATAATATGGATAACTTATCAAATGTTTTGTAAAATTAAATGAAATGGGTGTCATGACAATGAAACTAATCTTTAACTTTTTATTTGTTTTCCACTCCTCACCCCATCCTCATCATCAGATGTGCATGATGCTTTTACTGGGAAAAAACGTCTTTGTCCTTCTGTCAAAAGTGAATGCATATAAGTTGTTTTACTTTGACATGAATAAAATTGGTCCTGACATGGAACTGGAGAGTTGGGTCGGTACAATGACTACATTGTTTTCAAATATCACAGCTGTTACAGTATTTAACTAATCTTTTTTTCTTGTAATACATTTGCAGTCTATTGATGCATTTCTGGTTGTCATGGTGAAGGAATACAACAGCAAGAACAAGACAGGCTGAGTTCATAGATTCATTTGCAATGACAGCAATGTGGCAGGGAAAAAGTCTTAGATTAAAAAAGGTAGATGTTACACATTCCACTGTGCTTCTGTGTTACTCTTCCATGTGTTATTAGTATTTTTGAATCGATGAAAAGAAAATGTTTTGACTTTTATATGATTTTACAGATTTTTCTGTATCACCTATAAAAAAGTATAATCTCAGTGCTATGTGTGTGTTACTAAACATGTTTTGTTCTTGATATGAAAAAATCTATGTTTTTTTTTATTATTCACAGATGAACCCAATGAATTATGAAATAATTCTGGGAATCAACAATCAACACCACCACTGGACTTTAGTGGTAATAAATGTTTTTATACTCTAAAAACAATCTATATCATACTTATCACATAGACAAAAACCACATGAAAACTGTAAAATGCCCACTTTCCTGTTTCCAGAGAGGCGGTCTACAGCATGAGGTTGGAAATTGCTGTGAGACTTATCCTTAACATTAATATTCTTATTTTGAGTGTTTATGACAATTGTTATCATGATTACTATTATTTGTATGTTTGGCTAAAACATCTGTACTTAGCAAAACTTAATACATTAACATGGACTCTGAAAACATTTATTTAAGGAAATTGTTTGTCTACAAATTAATAAGTACAATCATTTCATCTTCTATATTTTTTTCATAAATGACTGTGTTGGTGCTTAGCACATCCTGTGTAACAGTTTCATACACACACACATATATACGGTCACGATTGTACATGTATAATCGTGTGTGTGTGTTTTTATACTTTTGTTGTTAACAGAGGACCTAAAAGACTTGTGTCACTTCTGTGGAGAGATGGAAAGTGACACGGATGTGAACTGGAAAGTTTTTAGAATTATTCAAAGACTTAGTGTTAGTAAACTAAATGAAGAGGACAAGTTTTATCTAATCTTATCTTGCGTAAACAAGCTATGATATGATCCTCCAACAGTTGGAATATAAAGGAATCTAAAATGATTGATTATATATTGTAATTGTAAAGACATATTTAAAAAAAAAAAACTGATATTTTTGGTTTCTTTCCTAGATCCAGTGTGACGTGTGTCTGAGGTGGTTCCATCATGCATGTGTGGGAAACCCACCAACTGGAACAACTTATCACTGCTTTGCGTGTTTGCCTTAGTTGCCTTTGTTCCTGAGATTGCTGTGATGTTCTTGTTTATGTATGTTGTTTAATGGTTAATAAATTACATTTTGAAAACTGTTTGATATTTATACTTACAAGACTTTGATATAAGGCAGCTATGGAAAAACGTTTAAATCCCAAGGCCCCTTATCTTTGAGAAATGAAGAGCAAATGTTTCCAAAGCAAAGTTAAACACTTTCTTGTAAATTAATTTGTTCCCATGTTTTGGAGGGGGAACGGATTATTTTAGGTTACTAAAATATATGGTTCCCCCTTTATAACTTTGTCAAATAAAGAGCAAATGTTACCAAACTTACATGATTTGTTGTTGATGATAAGAGGAATAAACACAGTTAAAGACTTTGTAGGAGCCATTTCTCCATTATTTTCAGTTAAAGTTTAGAATGTAGATTATTTAGTTTATTTTTTTGTTTTGTAGTTGATTTATAATTAGAATGTTTATTTTGTTCTAAATAAGTTTTTGGTTAGTAATTCACTTAATTAGTTAATTGATTTCAGTTTGGGAAGTGGGTGTGTTTCACAGTATAAATACGTAGAGTTTAGATGAGTCTAGAGGCAGATGGGTGGTCTTCTGGTTTTTTACCTGCCTGTCATCAGTCAGTTAGTCAGTTTTATCAGTGAGAACAGGTGCAGGAGTTAGGGTAGGTTTATCCGAAGCCTGTAACTTGTTTTTAGCCAAAAAACTGAATAAAGCAAACAAAGAGCTGCATTTTGACTGTTTGACCTTTTGTTTGGACTGCGTAAACCAGAACCCATGATGCCCAGTATTGACTGTTTGAGTTTATTTCATTTTGCTTTGATCACCTTTGAGATTTGAATTTTTTTGATTTTGGAATTACGTTTTCGGGACAAATAGTCAATACACTTCAAGTAAAAAACCTGACCTTGGCATTTTTGATATGACAGCAAGTAAGAAAGACGATCCTGGAGTTTAATCAACACTCTCAAGTTTGCGGATGGGCGGATGGCTCCGTAAAGTTTGGAGGAACCACTTCCTTTGTTCTCTGGACGCCGAAAGCGGGAGGAAGCGGCCACGCCCACAAGCCATGAAGGTGCTTCAACTCCAGCTCTAAACGCTCACGTCTTTCTTCAGTGACAGCGGTATGTACAATGATTACTAATGCTGTAAAGTAGTGATGGTGAGATGAAGCCTCATGAGGCATTGAACCACTTGAGCCAACTGGTTCTAGAAAGGGTTCATTTCTTGAGGCTTCATGTGCACACGAAACCACCTACTGGCCAGGTGTATAATCACAGCCAGCTGTATCTTAACGTATGATGCATTGAATTTTTGTCTATTATGGCTCTTGGGAATGACGTCACAAAAGGTGTAGGAAGAAATCATTTGTCTACATAAATTATGTATACACATATGTGTATAATAAAATATTGTTTGAATGTATCCTCTGTGTGTAATTATTCCCAAAATAGTAGTGTCATGTGATATGGCATGTTGTGTAATAAAGTTTTTCTGTGACTCTAGAAAAATGGCCTGGACTTAATCAGGCAGAGGACAGTGAAAGTGCTTGTGAACTAGGGAGGGGGTAGTGAATAGGCTAATGCTTGTGTAACTTGGATGATTTCATGCATTTTTATTAAGAAACAACAATTTCTCCACAGTTTTTGGTTTCAAACGATTTCTCTTTTTTGACACTACATGGATGAGGTGTTATTATTGTACCCCAACTCCTTGGAGCACAATAAACACCTCACCTTTACAGAAAATAAGAAACAGTGAAAAATACAGTTCCTCATA
This sequence comes from Xiphophorus couchianus, assembly GCF_001444195.1. NCBI lineage: Eukaryota > Metazoa > Chordata > Actinopteri > Cyprinodontiformes > Poeciliidae > Xiphophorus > Xiphophorus couchianus. Next base: position 25,014,094 of record NC_040241.1, on the reverse strand, counting down.
AGCAAACATAATGCATCTGCAAATGTTCAGTTCACCTTACCTTGTTAGGGCTTATCAAATCAAAAATGTTCCCACATAGGAGAAATCCTCCTCTTTCTCGCCGGCTCCATCCTACTCCTATCTTGTCCTCGCGCTCCTAAATCTCCTATCTATCTATCTATCTATCTATCTCCTATCTATCTATCTATCTATCTATCTATCTATCTATCTCCTAAACTCTTCAAACACCAAACTAACTGTCTCAAACTAAATAACCACTATCCAAACTCTGCTATCCAAACTATCAAAACTCTTTCCACTCTCTCAACTGACCGCAACTCGCCTACAACAACCCACATGAATGGAGCCTGTGGGGTTTCTAAAGCTGTCAAAACCCGCGCCAACATCTGAGCCACTTTCCGAAGCAGTCACGTGGTACAGCCAGGCAGCGAGGCTTCAGACGTCATCGTTTTCGGCTCCTCCCCTAAATAAAGCAAGCTTCGATACGCGCTTTACGGAAACGCCCCCTCCATTACTCGACACACGCCTCGAAACATCACCTAACATCACTAGTGTAAAGGAAAACGGCCAAACGACAGGAGTTTGATGATAGCGATCAACGTTACAGTACACGTTTGTCAACATGATGAATGAAAGACTGAGTTAAAGCGCTGCACCTTTACGCACAGCCAGTGACTTTAAAAGAAAAAGGAAAGTTATAGACAAAACTACAAGCAGTTCAAAGTGTTTGGCTAAAATGTCTGATGTATTGAAAGCACAGTCAACCAAGAGTGATTTGGAGATTTCATCTAAACGAAGTATTAAAATGACTGAGAAAGGCTTGATGTCTTATATAAAAATGTGCCAAGATAAAAGAATTGCTAAATTGAAGCAAGCAAGACGAATAATGGACGATTTAAATATTTTGATGGAGTCAAATGATAAAGCTGACTCAGTGAATTCTCTTCTTGCTACATTTATTCAATGTTCTCAGGATGCAGAGGCGTCTCATAAAAACTTAACAAGTTTGCCACTCCCCTATGATGAACTCATGAAACAAAACGAACATTTCCAGAATAAAATGAGTTCTTACCACGAGTTTACTGAGCTTGTCAGGGGCTGGTTATGTGAACGGGAGAAGCCCTTTGTGCAGCCCAGTGCAGATGATTACGATCAAGACAAGAATGATGTTGATAACGCAATTAATCCTGAAGACAGCGCTTCCAATGTGCGCTCTGTAAAGTCTAAGTCAGGCTCTCAGGTGTCCCGTGTCTCCTCTACATCTTCGGCTCGCATTAAGGCGGAGGCCGAGAGAGCGGCGCTGCTGGAGCACGCTGCAGGACTCAAAAAGAAACATCAGTTGGACGCGCTGGAGGAAAAGCTAAAACAAGAAAAAAAGCAACTAGAACTTGAGACTGAGTTAGCGGCTGCTAACGCGAAACTTCGTGTGTTGGAAATAAATTCACAGTGTGGCTCAAAATGTTCCGATGGCATGAATTCGTATATTGAAAAGCGCAATTCCAACTTGGCGCTTGATCCTTGTGCCAAAGTATTGGTTCCAGAGAGAAATATGGACGATTTTAAAATGTCTTCTGCCATCGCTGAGCAACCAGTTGTTGGGCTGAAACAAAAGCCACCAATTCAAAGTGTTGATAAGCCACAAAGTGTCTGTGATGAATTAACTGTTCAACTAGATCAACAAATCAGTATTATTGACATCATGCAGCGGCAAAATGACATCACTGCCATGTTGGTTCAGCAAAACCAAAACTCTGTCTTGCCACCAAGAAACATCCCTGTTTTCGATGGTAATCCTCTTCAATATGGATCATTTATAAGAGCGTTTGAGAACAGCGTGGAGGCCAAAACGTCTAATTTGAGTGACTGTTTGCACTTTTTAGAACAATACACTAGGGGGCAGCCTAGAGACCTTGTGCATAGTTGCCAGCATTTGCCGTCAGAACTGGGCTATCCTAGAGCTAAAAATCTTCTTTCTGAACATTTTGAACGCTACATTTACTGTGTGTTTTAAGTCAACAGAAAATACCTGTGTGTACTATATTGTTATGGACTTTTACAGGGTGTAAAACCTCCAATATGTGAGTGTAAAACATTAACCAAGTTAAGAAAACGTGATTATTACTGTTTAAGGTGAAAAGAGCTACAATGCATTGTATTTCAGAAAATGTTAAAGGAGTGTGGGAGAAAAGAGTGATATACATAACCTGAGGGGTTACATATATATGTTTAGAAGTTTTCAGCTTTTGTCTATTTTTCCAATAAGGCTGTGAGCTTTTGTCTTGTGAGCCTGTGTCATGGAGTCGTCTGTAAAACCCTGAACTTTAGTGGACTGAACAAATTAGGACTATATCTGTACATTGGGAGCAGCTAGAACCAAATTCAGACCAAATGAGTGGGATGAGTAGAGCTATAACAACAAAGACCTGAGCAGCAAAATCAAAACGTGCACATGGGGACCTATTTTGCTGCAGAAGTAGGTCAAAGCAGCAAATGTTCTAACCACAGTCTGTGGTGTAGACAGAACAAGCTGCAGAGCTTCGCAGAAGCAATGCTGGACCACTTCCCCCCACCTAACCAACTCTGACAAACATGCTGACATTGAGACAGAACAAAACGTCCAGCTTTGCAGCCTTCAGTCCATGTGTTATATATGCAACATCAAAAACCAACATGAATCCATCAATCTTATTCAAATCAGTAAAAATATTGTCCCAGCTAAAGATCAATAAAGTGTTATTTTATTCATACTTTTATTTTGAAATCTTACCTATCGCATCATGTACATCCTATGGAAGTATGCTGTAGGTACATGATGCCACTGTGGTGGTTTCCGCAGAGCGGATGACAGTTTCATTTTAGAAGAGACCATTTCATTGCAGGTTTTAATTGTTACTCAAGATGACGATGGAAACATCTTTCCTGTCTGTGCTGGGTGAGTTAAATTACGTTTCAAAGGTCAGAATTATGATTTTATAATAACTAACAGTTCCAATAAGCAAAATGGTGACTATCTTTCATTTTAAGTGAACAGGGAAATGTGAGCCGGAAAAGGGTAGAGTGCCTTCTCCGGGTCAGGGGGGGTGTCCTGCCCCAAGTGGAGGAGTTTAAGTATCTCGGGATCTTGTTCACGAATGGGGGAAGAAGGGAGAGGGAGATCGACAGGCGGATTGGCGCAGCGTCTGCTGTCAAGCGGGCGCTGTACCGGTCCGTCGTGGTGAAGAGAGAGCTGAGCCAAAAAGCGAAGCTCTCGATTTACCGGTCGATCTACGTTCCCACCCTCATCTATGGTCATGAGCTTTGGGTCATGACCGAAAGAACGAGATCGCGGATACAAGCGGCCAAAATGGGTTTTCTCCGTAGGGTGGCTGGGCTCTCCCTTAGAGATAGGGTGAGAAGCTCAGTCATCCGGGAGGGACTCAGAGTAGAGCCGCTGCTCCTTCACATCGAGAGGAGCCAGTTGAGGAGCATCTGGTCAGGATGCCTCCTGGACGCCTCCCTGGTGAGGTGTTCCGGGCACGTCCCACCGGGAGGAGGCCCCGGGGAAGACCCAGGACACGCTGGAGAGACTATGTCTCTCGGCTGGCCTGGGAACGCCTCGGGATTCCCCCGGAGGAGCTGGAAGAAGTGGCCGGGGAGAGGGAAGTCTGGGCCTCCCTTCTGAAGCTGCTACCCCCGCGACCCGACCTCGGATAAGCGGAAGAAGATGGATGGATGGATGGATGGATGGATGGAAATGTGAAAGTTGACTAAATAGTCTGAAGTCGGATATTCAATTTATCTGACGTCCAATGATTTACTGAATATGAAACCATAACCTAAAATCTGACTGTCTTTTCTCCTCAGCATTGACCTCACTGCTGTTCGGCTCAACTTACCAAGGTCAGTAAATGGTAGCAATGTTGAGAAAAATCTATTCAGGAAATGCTTTAAATGGTGTCGACGTAAAACGTGTTTGTTTTCAAGTAAGGAAATTGAAGTCATGAGGGATGAGGGCCCTACCTTTAATAAGACCTTTACTTTCCAATGTCTTTTTGTTTGTCTGCTTGGTTTTTTGTATGAAATTCAAAACAATATTTTCTAAAAGAAAAAGAGGACAAAGAAATTAATATTTGCCAAATATTCTAAATTCTGTATGGTGTCAGTAATGATTACGTGTGGCTTATAGAATTTTATTACATGTATGACCAGTATTTTGTTGGAATTCTGATCAGTTCCTCGTGACAGAACCGGTGAAATTGAGTCCAGTTCGCAGGCCGCCTCATTTCAGATTTTCACACAACTTCCCCATAGAACTGAGATCAGAGCTTTGTGATGGCCACACCAAAACCTTGACTCTGTTGTCCTTCAGCCACTTTATCTCCAGTTTGTCTGTAAGCTGAGGACTATCATCCATCTGGACCAATCTGTGTCCAGGCTTTAACTTCCTGCTGATGTCTTTGCATGTTGCTTCAATATTTTCACATAATGATCTTTCCTTGTGATGCCATCTAGTTTTGGAAACACACCAGTTCCTCCGGCAGCAAAGCATGATGCTGCCACCACCGTACCTCATATGTAGGAGCTCCTTTCCCTTTTCCTTCTATCAATCAATCAATCAATCAATCAATCAATCAAATTTTATTTGTATAGCACATTTCAGCAGCAAGACATTTCAAAGTGCTTTACATCATTACAAACACAGAAACACAATGCAACATAGAATCAATAATCAAAACACGACATTAAGTCAAGTTCCATCAATAAATTTGTAATTGATTACATTTCAGATACAATTCTAAACAGGTGGGTTTTTAGTTGAGATTTAAAAGCAGTCAGTGTTTCAGCTGTTTTACAGTTTTCTGGAAGTTTGTTCCAGATTTGTGGTGCATAGATGCTGAAAGCTGCTTCTCCTCGTTTGGTTCTGGTTCTGGGGATGCAGAGCAGAACCAGAACCAGAACCTGAGAGGTCTGGAAGGTTGATACAACAACAGCAGATCTTTAATGTATTGTGGTGCTAAGCCGTTCAGTGATTTATAAACTAACAACAGTATTTTAAAGTCTATTCTTTGAGCTACAGGGAGCCAGTGTAGGGACTTTAAAACTGGTGTTATGTGCTCTATCTTCCTGGTTTTAGTCAGAACGCCAGCAGCAGCATCTGGATCAGCTGCAGCTGTTTGATTGATTTGTTGGACAGACCTGTGAAGACGCTGTTGCAATAATCAATACGACTGAAGATGAAGGCATGGATGAGTTTCTCTAGATCTGGCTGAGACATTAGTCCTTTAATCCTGGAAATGTTCTTCAGGTGATAGAAGGCCGACTTTGTAACTGTCTTTATGTGGCTCTGGAGGTTCAGGTCAGAGTCCATCACTACTCCCAGGTTTCGGGCTGATCGCTGGTTTTCAGTTGTAATAACTGAAGCTGTGCATTGACTCTAGATCTATAACTCTAGATGTATAACTCTAGATCTATAACTCTAGATCTGTAACTCTAGAGATATAACTCTAGATCTATAGCTCTAGATCTATAACTCTAGATCGTTCCTCTTTAGGTCCAAAAATAATAACTTCAGTTTTGTTTCTGTTCAACTGGAGAAAGTTTTGGCACATCCACACATTTATCTGTTCTAAGCATCTGTTCAGTGATTGGATGGGGTCAAAGGTCACCTGGTGACATCGTAATGTAGAGCTGTGTGTCATCTGCATAGTTATGGTAGCTAATATTATTTCCTGTTATAACCTGAGCTAGTGGGAGCATATACATATTGAATAAAAGGGGTCCTAGCATTGAACCTTGGGGTACCCCACATGTGACCTTTGACCTCTTTGATGAAAAGTTTTCAATTGAAACAAAGAAATCCCTGCTCTTTATGTAGGATTTAAACCAGTTAAGCACTGGACCGGAGAGTCCGACCCAACTCTCCAGTGGGTTCAGTAATATGTCAAGGTCAACACTGAGGTCCAACAGAACCAGCACTGTGGTTCTGCCACAGTCCGTATTTATATGGATGTCATTGAACACTTTTACGAGGGCGGTCTCTGTGCTGTGGTAACCATGGAAACCAGACTGGAAGGAGTCAAAGCGGTTGGTTATAGTTAGGAAGCTAGTTAATTGTTTAAACAGCTTTTTCAATAACTTTGCTGATGAATGGGAGGTCAGAGGTCAGAGGTCGGCCTGTAATTCTGCATTAGTGATTTGTCCAGATTGTTCTTTTTTATCAGTGGTTTGATTACTGCTGTTTTCAAAGCCTGGGGGAAAACGCCTGATGAGAGCCATGAGTTACTATCTGGATCAGATCAGCAGCAATAACAGGCAGGACTTTCTTAAAGAAATGTTCTAGAGTTATAGATCTAGGACATCCAGACAGCAGGAACTGGAGCTTATTGACTTATAATTTCCTGTAGGGTTTTATAATTAAGTAGTTGAATTTGGGTCATTTTTCCTGTATTTGTTTTGTTTGGGCTCAGCATTGGTTCTGACTTTATAGTGGATGTTCAGATTAATCCTCTGATTTTATGAATTTTCTCTGAAAAGAAGCTAGAAAACTGGTTGCAGGCGGCAAAACATTGGAATTCAGGCGGTAACGTCACAGGAGGGTTTGTGATTCTGTCAACTGTTGCAAATAAAGCTGGAGCATTGTTAATGTTTTTGTTTATGACATCTGCAAAGAAAGCCTCTCTTGCATGTTTTAGTGTTAAATGATAGTTACGTAGACTTTCTTTATAGATGTCACAATGAACGTGGAGTTGAGTTTTACGCCATTTTTGTTCTGCCCTACGGCAGAGTTGTCTTGCAGATCTAACTGTTTGTGCATTTCTCCATGGAGATTTCTTTTTACCAGACACAACCTTCATTTTAATGGAATCAATAATATCTGAGACTTTAGACTGAAAATCTTTTACCAACTTATCTACATCATTACAGCTTAAGGGTGAGGAAGAAGAGTAGATTTGATTAAAAGTTTCTGCTGTGTTTTCAGTGAGAGAACGTTTTGTGATGGTTGCTGTTTGTCCAAGTGGGTTAAAAGATAAAGAACTTTCAAAGATAACAGGAAGTGATGCGACAGGCGACATCAGTTACAGAGACATTGGAAATATTCACACCCTTACTGATAACCAGGTCCAGTGTGTGTCCTTGAGTGTGTGTTGCTTGTTTGACATGTTGTGTTAGACCAAAAGTCTCTAAAATATTAGCGAGCTTTTTTGCCCCTCTGTCTTGGGGGTTGTCAACATGAATCACCAACAATTATTAAACAATCATAATCAATACATATAAGAGACAGAAGTTCATTCAAGTCAGTAAAGAAATTTTCCACAAAAGTTGGAGTTTTGTATAAAGTTACAGTCAAAGTTCATTTGTGGCCTTTAGCCTCAATTCCAAGATACTCAAAAGAGGTGAAGTGACCCAAAGAGATTTTACTACAATTTATGGTATTCTTAAATATTGAAGCCACGCCTCCTCCTTTTTTATCTTTTCTATTCTCACTGAAGAAATTGTAGTTAGGAGGCGCAGATTCAATTAGTACGATCGATTCATTATTATCATTCAACCATGTTTCTGTCAGAAACATAACATGGATATTATGCTCAGTGATGAAATCATTAATTAATAGAGCTTTAGCACAGAGAGATCTGGGATTTTAAAGAGTTTAAGTGACTTGGAGACCAAAAGTTCTTCAGTCTGGGGTTCTTTTAGGCAGGGGATCAGTCTGATGTTTGAATTAGGTCCCCTATATTTTATGTTTCTGTTTCTTGTAAATTTTCTTGTAGTTATCCGGACAGGTAATGTCCTGTTCTGCAGTGCCGGGGGGCCAGACACATTCTGGAGCAAGAAGGGTGTAAAGATAAAATCTGGACCCCGGCCTCAGACCTCAGAAACGCAGAGTGATGGATCCTCTGGGACGTTAGAGTCAGGTGGCTTAAATGAAGTGAGGTCTGCTACGTGAGCGCTAAGGAGAGACGTCCCAAGTAAAACCTGTTGATTCATTCCATCTTTAAATTTAAGAAACTCCGGTCCAGAAGACATTTCTCCATGTGTATCTTGTGAATCCTGTGAATAAGTGGGTGAGCAGAAAGGGAGGGGAGAAGGAGGAAGGGAACCAGTCGCTCCGTCTCCAGTCGATGTATCAGCTTGTTTTTGTTCCTGATAAGCCGACGGTTCCTTCCTAGTCAGAAATCCTTGAGCCTGTTCTTCTGACGCGATGATCACGTTGCTGTCCTTGTTGATAAAATGAAAAAGATTTGCAGTGAGTAGCTTTATCCCATGTTTATTAAGATTGCGTCCACTTCTTCCAAAAAGGTGAAAGCGCTGCCAATAGATCCAGAGGTTATGGATGAAGGTCACTGAGCTGGCAGAGCAGCTTTTAATCAGCCATTTGTTTATCATGTCCAGCCTGGAGTGTTTTTCGTCTCCCCATTGAGGTGCTGGAATTGGACCACTGAGAAATAACTTCATTTTTAACTTTTCCATAGTGTTCAGTAGAATATTAAAGTCCTTTTTCAGAATCTCAGATTTCTGCTTTGCCACATCGTTGGCTCCAACATGCACAACTAAGGACTCAATATCTGACTGATCAGTGGTTAGAGAGAGAACTTTAAGAGTTAAATCAGATACAGTGTCACCAGGAAAAGAAATCACTCTCGTTTTCTTGGGATTGCAAACGTGACTGATTCCATTTACTGCCTCATCTCCAACAATAAGCACTTTTGGCATACCTTTCGTTTTCCTGGTAGCCGCTTTGTCTTTAGGGGGTGGATGTGTTGGTCTTGCCTCATTGTTGGTGTTTGAAGGCGAGGTTTCACTCAGAGGCTCAGGCTGGAGTACAGAAAATCTGTTTTTCAGTGGGATTCCCACAGAGTCAGAATGTTTTGAGGCCCGGGCTGGTCGCTTTGTCCTTGGGAGCGGGGTCGGTGGAACCGTTTTGGTTGCAGCTGCTTGTTTGTTTTTCTTTGGTGGAGCAGGTGTTGAGGTTGAAGGTGGGTTTCGGCTCAGAGCCGGCCACGCTGATTCGTCCAGGTGAGGGGTTCTCCCTGTCAGTCGCCTCATCGGATCTGCGGTGTGAGACGTTTGCTTCGGCTTGGCACCCAGAGCGTTCCAGGGTGGGCTGCTTGATGCGAGGCTTACAACCTCTCCGTTGATTTGAGGAAGAGTTGTCTGATTTCCACAGTTAGTGTTGATCTCAAAGTTCACCTCCAGCAGTTTGATCTCACTTTCTATAGACTGAAGTCGGTGTATAATACTGCTAATGTCCTTGGGGTCGGCCAGAGGCATTTTGTCCTGGTTCAACTTGGAGATGAAGAAAAGTAAGGTAAAAATAAAAGTAAGAAAATCCCCCAGTCCTTAGGTTTGTAGTAATCCAGTTATGATGTTGAAAATGTGAATATAACTATAAAAACTGTCACTTTAAAAATAACTCAGGCAAAGTTATCAGTAAAAACGGGAGAGAGCAGGACAAGCTGTTCCTCCTTCAGCTGCCACAAATGCACTATTCTAGTGCACAAATTCTAGTGTAACAATGGTGACATTGAAGGAAAAATTCATAATGACCATAAATGGAACATTGATCAACATCTTTGATGTGTATTGATAATTTTGTTGATGCTAATTGTACTGTTTGTCACTGGTTTCTCAGTTGCTGACTGTATGTTGTTTTATGTTGTATGAATTCTTATTTTTGTGTTTTAATGACGTAGAGCACTTTGAAGAGCTTTTTTTTTTTTTACTGAAATGTGGTTTGTAACTAAACTTGATTGAATGATACTACAATCTTAGTTCTAACTGATGTAGTTACAACTAACTACATCAGTTAGAACTAAGTAGAAAATAATTCAGCCTTTTTGTTTCTTTGGAAACTTTAACAGAACGTTCTTTGTTTCTGTTCCTTTCAGAGGAGCCTTTCAATATTAGTACAGGAGTCATTTTACTGTGGATTATAACACTCACTAGCTTTAGCAGGATGTTCATGAATTCTAAAGCTTTTCTTTCAGAATTACACATTTTACATCAGTACCCCACTGCCCTCATGAACCCCAGAATTATTGCAAGTATCATTTTCATCTATCTTACAGGTCATCTGACTGTGAGTCCCAGCAGATCTCAGTATTTCCAAGGAAAGTCTGTGTCTCTGAGTTGTGAGGAGGAAAACAGTTCTGCTGGATGGACTGTGTGGCAAAACACAACCAGAAGAAGGTCTAAGTGTGGAGATGGATGGGGGGAAATAAAGGGTTCTGTTTGTGTCATCAATTATATTTTAAAAAAGGATACTGGAGTGTACTGGTGTGGATCCATCAATGGATCCTCCAGCAGCATGAACCTCACTGTTGGTAAGATCAGACTGTGGAGTTAGTGTTGCTGAAGCTGTGTGGAAATGGATGAAATGCTGTAGTTTGTCTCTGTGTTGAGGTGGATCAGTGATCCTGCAGAGTCCTGTCCTCCCTGTGATGGAGGGAGATGACGTCACTCTGAGCTGCAGAGCAAAGAATCCAACCCACAACCTCCCAGCTGCTTTCTATAAAGATGGCGTCTTCATCGGCAACGAGTCATCAGGCAACATGATCCTCCACCATGTTTCCAGCTCTGATGAAGGCCTCTATAAATGTAACATCAAAGGTCATGGAGAGTCTCCATCCAGCAGGATCTCTGTCAAAGGTCAGTCACTAAAAGTATAAGGGGAAAAAATGTAAGTAATCACACACATGCACATTCTTGTACTTTTTCAAATGAGGATTTTATATTTTCTTCCATTCATTGTAGTAAAATTATTTCTGAATAATCCAGACATTTTCCATAACCTTAACCATTACTAGACTATTCCTAACCTTAACTAAAACTTAATCCACACCATGCTTCTAAACATAGGACTGTCTAAAAAGTGAAGACCAGGACCACAAATGTGGAAATGATCATTTGTGGAGATCATTTCCACAAATGATCTCCCTTTGTTGGTAAATAAGTGAAAGTGGTTCTATATACTGTATATAGTATATCAAAATATACCCACACATACCCACACACACACATATATATATATATATGACTATTTATAAGGCAATAAATCCCACTTATTAACCTGACAGGGCAGGTTGACCTATGAAGTGAAAACCATTTCAGGTGACGACCTCTTGAAGCTCATCAAGAAAATGCAGAGTGTGTGCAAAGCAGTAATCACAGCAAAAGGTTGCTACTTTGAAGAAACTAGAATATAAGGGCTATTTTAGTTGTTTTACACTTTTCTGTTTAGTGCATATTTCCACATGTGTTATTCATAGTTTTGATGCCTTCAGTGTGAATCTACAATGTCAATAGTCATGAAAATAAAGGAAATTCATTGAATTAAAAGGTGTGTCCAAACTTTTGGTCTGTACTGTATCTACTGTATATATATATATATATATATATATATATATATATATATATATATATATACAGTATATATATACAGCAACCTTTTGCTGTGATTACTGCTTTGCACACACTCTGCATTTTCTTGATGAGCTTCAAGAGGTCGTCACCTGAAATGGTTTTCACTTCATAGGTCAACCTGCCCTGTCAGGCTAATAAGTGGGATTTATTGCCTTATGAATAGTCATGAAAATAAAGAAAACCCATTGAATTAGAAGGTGTGTCCAAACTTTTGATCTGTACTGTATATGTATACAGTATACTGTATACATATACAGTGAGGAAAATAAGTATTTTAATACCCTGTGACTTTCCAAGTTCTCCCATGGAGAAATCATGGAGAGTCTGAACAATCAGCAATAATTCTGGCCCTCAGAGAACTATTAACAGGGCCTGCCCAAGGCAAAACAAACTAAGGGGCCTCTTATGGCCCCAGAGCAACAAAGGACCCCTTTAAGTGGAAACAGATTTATTTGTGTTTTTTAGTAATAATTTCTTTGTGGTTATATTATATATTATTTGCACAGTGGCACAGTTGGTAGCACTGTTGCCTTGCAGCAAAAAGGTTCTGGATTCGATTCCCGGCCGGGGTCTTTCTGCATGGACTTTGCATGTTCTCCCTGTGCATGCGTGGGTTCTCTCCGGGTACTCTGGCTTCCTCCCACAGTCCAAAAACATGACTGTCAGGTTAATTGGTCTCTCTAAATTCTCCCTAGGTGTGAGTGAGTGTGTGCATGGTTGTTTGTCCTGTATGTCACTGTGTTGTGAAGTGACAGACTGGCGACCTGTCCAGGGTGTACCCCGCCTCTCGCCGGGAACGTAGCTGGAGATAGGCACCAGCAACCCTCCCGACCCCATTAGGGACAAGGGTGAACAGAAAATGGATGGATGGATGTGGTTATATTAACACCTTCTGGGTCGCCGTCCACTTTGGTCTTGACGCTTGTGGTGCTTGTCAGGCCTCAGCTCCCCTCTTGCACATTTGAGTTTGTCTTTGTTTTGGCATTCAACACTTCCATATGCAGTCATACAACACATCCAAGCATTTGTATTACACCACTGACTTTCACAGTCCATTCCCTTACCAAAATATCCCATGTGAGTTTACCACAAAATGTTCCAAAAATCACACAAATACATGTGATTTACATCTTTCACATGTAAAAATTTGTGTGAAAATCACATGTGACTTTCACATGTGATTTTCATGGGATTTTTTTGTAAGGGTTGTTTTTGTTAATAAATATTCTGTCATAATGGGTTTTAAGTTCTTAGCCCACATGCAGAACAAGCACAGGAGAATAATGATCAGTTAAATGAGATTTTATTTGCCCAAAATGATAAAATAATTTGACAGAGAATGAATCCAGGTACAGGCTCGTCTGCTCACTAAGGAACAACAGTGGGTGATGATGAGTTTGTGGTAATGGGAAAAGTGAGTTGTGAACAGAGTTAGACTGGTCTTACTTCGTGAGATGGTAGATTCAGTCTGGGAGAGGGTAACTGCCGGTTCGGGTCTTGGTCCACCTTGGTTGCGGTCCAGATCTTAAAGGACAACTCAGTTGGGTGATTTCTGGGCAGGGTAGCGGAGGCTGCGGTGGAGGGCGGACAGGTAAGTTCTGAGCGTGGAGGAAGAAAGATTAGCGGTCTGACTGCCAGCTGGGGAAAAACTCCGATAACTGCTTGTGATCTGGTTGAGGAGATGACTGTAGGACTCGGGCAACCAGTGGGTAAGTTCCACGGCGTCACGAGTGGAAATCCAAAAGGCCAGAGCTGGGTCTTCACAACGAGAATGCTCGGCGTCACGAGGAAAACACCTGAGAGAGGGAAATGACAAGGAGAAATTACTCTAGGTTCAAGAAAACTGTGAGGAGGTCCAGTTCAAAGAAATTTCCTCAAGCAGAGGTCCGCAATATCGTCTATTTGCAGTATGACAATATCGGAATACATGGTGTTAAAAAAAATAATAATAATACAGGTTAAAATAATTTCAAAGAAGTTTATTAGCACTGAAACACAGGATAACATTGTGTGGCTGCAGTTTAAATTAAAAATAACTAAATTATGTATTCAAAAATAAAGAAAGTGCTTAAGAAAAAATAGCAGCTTCAGTTTCCTTTTGTTTGAACAATCTCAATATTTCTGCTCAACAAAACAACTCTCAAAACACCTGAACTATTTCTCTTACAGATTTCTCTTACATCTGTCTTCCCCCAATTTCCCTTGCTCAGTGTGAGAATTGAGCTTTGGCTTGCCCTGCCAACATTTTAAATCTGGGCTTGAAGGAGGTCAGGGCCATTCTCATGCACATGTGCAGATGCTCATTGGTGAGCTTGGAACGATATTTTGTTTTTATTATGTTCATTGTAGCGAACGCTGCCTCACAGCTGTATGTGGAGCCGAACATGGTCAAGATAAACAGGGCCACTTTTTTCAGATCTGGGAAAGCTGTCTCAGAAACCATCTGGAGCCAGAATGTGGTAGATTCGGTTCTTGCAAACTGCTCTTTCAGGGCCACATCTGCCTGGAGGTCAATCATTTGCATCTGGAGAGGCCCAGTGTTTGCCCACTTGAAGTGATGTGTGACATCATTTGTGAATGCTCTGACATAAGTGATGAGAAATGGATTCTGTATGAAGAGGGTGAGCTCCTCTCCAATGCTGAAGCTATCAAAGCGTTTGCTGAAGTTTTCAATCAACTTGTCAACAAAGTCAACAAAAGAGGAGACATCTCTATGGCCCTGCACCTGTTCTTTCACTTTTGGGAAGTGTGTGTAGTCTCCTTGCAGATCTTCTTTATACACCTGAAGTTTTCGTTGAAATGAGCGGACAGCTGTCATCAGATCACAAATGGAATTGTTCTTTCCCTGCAGCTGCAAATTAAGCCCATTCAGGTGTGACATGATATCAGCCAAAAAAGCTACGATACCCATGTTTTTCTTGTCCTTTAGAAAGACAGAAAAGTTGGCTGCTTTCTGACTTTCCAGTTGTTCCAAGAAAGCTGTTACTTCATGTCTAATTGACCAAAATCGCTCTAGCACCCTGCCTTTGCTGAGCCATTGTAAAAAAAGAGGATAATTTAATGTTAACTTTGGACAAAACGTTTGGCTCTTTCCTCTTTAATTTTTCTGGGATCCTCAGCGAGTGGCGGCGTCGTGCTAAAGTGAAACAACAACAAAGCGCGTTGACGTCACAGATCACAGAGTTTAATCTCATACAAAGCAATGAACAACAAAGCTGCAGAGGAACAGAGATATGCATTTTCTCATAAAAATAAAGACAGACAAGGGGAAGACAAACAAACACAAAACAAAGACAAACAAAAAGGCAAAGACGCGTCTTTGGAGAGAGCCGATGCAAAAAGGCAAAATGGTGGCCGCTCTCTGCATTTTCTCTCCTGACACGAAATCTTATAGTAAAGAGGTGTTTCTCTATTTAATATATGCACTCAAGGTGTTCCTCCTGTTGACCAACTGGAAACTCCCTTAAGCACTCAGAGAAACTTGTAACTCCCCCTGATCTACGCAAAGATCAAAGGGCCATCTGTCTTCTAGCAAACCGCTTCGCTCTGACCCCCTGTGGCTCCCACGGTCATTCTGAGTACAGAACGATCCTGAGATAAGACTTCACAGATACCTGAGAAATCTAAAGTCTCTGTCTCCCAAAGAAAATGCTAATTTTATGGCTTCGCCTCACAGCGGGGAGACTCCATTGAGTGATCTGCATTTTGGCCACTGTTTGTCTGAATGCCTGCTCATCTGCTCAACAGAAAACTGTTCCAAATAAGAGTGCTGAATATACCTTTACACATGTCGTAAGATTAACTGTATTAAGCACTAAAAATAATCATTTTTCCTTAACACCATCTAACATTGTTGTGTAGCAAAAGATCATCAGAGTTTGCATCAACCTCTTTGAGAAATTCCCTGAGCATGCGATGCTGACAAGAAGAAGATGCCCTGAGAAAGTTTATGATTTTCATCATTGTCTTCATCACCTCAGCATACTCATCTGACAGGGTGGAGCAAAGGACAGCCTGATGAATAATGCAGTGGTAAGAGATCAGGTCAGCGTTGTCTTCTTTCAACCTTGCCACAGCTCCCTTTTCTCTCCCTATCATGGCAGGGGCTCCATCAGTGGTTATTGATATCACTTGTTTTGGCTCTATTCCTCGCTTTGCTAGCATTTCCTTAATGGCCAGGTAGATGTCTTCTCCTTTGGTAGTGGTCTGCAGGGGAGTCACACCTAAGAGGTCTTCACAGAACTGATTTTCCTCCTTGTTTAAGAATCTTATGTAAACCAATAGCTGAGCATTGTCAGACACGTCAGTAGATTCATCCACAGCCAGGCCAACACACGGTGCCTTACAAATAGCTTCTTCCAGCTGGGACAGTGAATCTTGAGCTAGTATCTCACTTCTCCTTGTGGCTGTGCAGGCTGACAGGGGTATTTTCTCTATTTTGTCACAGAGCTCATCTTTTTCTTTACCATCAAGTAACGCCTCTGCTATTTCAGTCATGCACTCTTTGACAATACTTGCATCTGTAAAGGGCTTTTTGTGTTTCCCTAAAACCCAAGTAACACGGAGGGAACATTCATTAGCACGCTGTTGTGCGCTGAAAGCACGGCTTGATACCCTGGTGGACTGATCATATTGGGCAGTGAGACTTCGAATTTTCTGCGTCCGGAGTTCGGACTTAGGGGGGTATGATTGGTCAAATGCTTTGTACTTAGTCTCATAGTGACGCTTGACATTGGCATTTTTAATAAGTGCCACGGTTTCGGAGCATATGAGGCACACTGGTTTCGTGCTCGCGGGTGGAAGAATGAACATGTATGCATCAGTCCATTCCGTGTTGAACGCTCGATTTTCGGCATCTACTTTTCTCTTTTTAGAAAGCGCCATAGTGTTTGCACCTCTTCTGACTGTAATTCACGCCCTGTCTTCCTGTATCACCTCCCTGCGTTTCTCGCTTCAATCGCTTTTCGCTCGCCTTTCACCTCCTCTTCCTTATATCACACTGCGTGGATGTCTGTGCCTGGCTACAAACCTCTGCTTCGGTTTGCTCATACAACTCGCTCTGAGTTCAAGCTGGCGATTTGATTCGCTAGTTGAACCACGTGGTTAGTATAACTCGCACGCGATTGGTTTGTAGCTTCCAATCCTTGCTCAGTGCAGTGCTGGTAAAAGCGCTTGTGTCAGATAGGGAAAAAAATAAATGCTCCGGTTTAAAATTAATTCTCCCGTCAAAATTAACAAATATTTTAACAATTTATTCCGGGTCCGGATGGGATGGCATATGGGTCCGTATCCGGACCGAGGTCCGTTGGTTGCGGACCACGGTTTAGTGGATTAAACGGCTCTCTGAACTCAGCGATCTCTGGTACCAGTTCAGTTAGAGATGTCGTCTGATTCACTTTTTGGACCAGTTTATTTCATTGTCTAAAAAAAATAATATTCACTTGCTGCCAACGTTTTGGAGGTAACATCGTTTAGCAGGTTTGCCAGGCAAACATTTTGTGAAATTACTAAATTGCACAGCTTTGCTTCTGCAGCCTAGATGTCTTAAAGCGCAAATGAAATAATGTGGCTTCCATTTAATGAGCAAATAATTAGTTTGCATGATATCAGAACTGTTTACATTTATCGACATGTTAGCAGAACATGTCAGTCAATATAAGACCGAGAAGATGTAAAATAATAGTCAGTTTGCTAACAATGCTGGGTGATGGTAGAAATTCTAACAGTTTAGCTCAGTCTCCTCTTGAGGTGTGGTATATTTTGGTGATATTTCATTATACTCTTCAATATTCCTTCACATACAATGAATTATTATTGTTTTTGAAGAGATCAAAGAGAAAGAAATATTTTCTAATCCGTTTCTAAAACGTTGTCGCGTTTTGATCAGGAAACGACACAGCCACCTAAATTTTTACAAACATCTGCGTTGAGGACCCCGTTAGTTAATTCAGGTCTTAATGAGGCTCGTTTTATTTTTAAGTTTATTTCTCCTGGTCTCCAGCCTGCAAACTGGTTCCCAGTAGAGAACACAGATAAATACTGTAGATATGGATCATAATCTGTTGGTATCTGACAGTATAATGTAGGAACGTTTATTATTATAATGTTGGTTTGTCCATTTGGATATGACCACCAACTACAACATTGGCTGTTAACTTTATATCATTTAGATGAGATTTTATTACAGTATAACTTGTCAACATTACTTTATATTCCTCTGTATTTGGACACATAAACACCACAAGCAACACCATCAGGTATGTGATTTAAATTTTATTAAATATGATGACACCAACCTCATTGTTTAGCGACACTTACTAACACAGATGAGTGAAATGGGATTTACAGCAAAGTTTTGTAAACTGTTTTGTCACACAAGTAGCATTTTTCAGCAGGCATCGACACAGCCACCTACAATTTAGAAACATCTGCGGTGCGCAAAGGTTTCAACCAGTCAATTTAGCCACCAGTTAATGCATAACAAGTTAATGTAAATTAATGCAAAATAGAAGAGTGAAACCCCTAACATTTAAATTCTAAATATTATTACCATGTTTTTACTGAAGATTGTATTATCTCATTTTTTAAACTACTAAATGATGAATGAAAACTGTATTATCTGTGACGATATTAGAAGCAAATGGAAATTGTTTCAATAAAAATGTTTTGTTTACTATTAGAAAATGGCTCAGGAATTATACTTTATTTTGTCCTGTGGATTTTAAGTATTATTTAGGCAGAACTCAATCTTTGGAGAGGCTGAATCTGGAAAGCAAATACTGGGGTTTCTAAAGGTAACATCTTGAAAATTACCAGATGCAAGTCTCTTTGAGAATTTTAGGAGAGATAATGGAAGAGACGTCAAAACTCCAGGGGAGTCTGCGAGATTTATCTCAGGACTTCGGTGCCGGGGACAGTCGTACCCAGTACGTCTGAGATTAAGTGTTTCCCCCTTCTGGCTTGACGGAGACCAGACGCCCTTTCGAGTTTGGGTGTAAAGTTGGGAGACTTCTCAAGTTTCTCTGAAGGCTGAACAGGTCTCTAATTGGTCGAACAACAGAACGCCTTCATTGCATATATTAAATCTAAGAAACACCCCCTAAGTATAAAATTACATGTCAGCGTTAAAAAATTCAGAAAGCTCCACTGTTTTGTTTTTTTACATAAGCTCTCTCCAAAGACGTCTTTGCTTTTTCTTTGTTCTTCCTTCTCTATTTTTTTCCTGTAACAGGTAATGAATATATCTCTCTACCTCTGCAGCTTTGTTAACTGATACATGCGTTGCTTTGTATGGATTAAACTCTGTGATCTGTGACGTCAACGCGCACTGTTGTGGTTTTCACTTTAGCTGCAGCTTCCGCCTGCTGAGAGAATCCGGGGTTTTTAAGGAAGAGACGAGCCAAACGTTTTGTTCAAAGTTAAAATAATTAATCTTCCTTTTCAATGGGCTTCAAATTTTTTCTTTGTTTAAAAAAAGGTCAATTAGGAAAATATTCCGTTAACACGACCTCTAATTCAGTGGGACTTTCATGCTAAATAAATTAAATATAACCTACCCAGCAGGAAGAACATGTAGTGCAGGCATGTCCAAAGTCCGGCCCGGGGGCCAATCACGGCCCGCGGCCAGATTTCATACGGCCCGCAGCTTCGGTCTTATAATGTATTATTTATGGCCCGCCTGCACTGTGAAACAGAATAAATAAATCATAAAACTTGAAACTGTAATTCCTCCTTTCACCAAATGGTGGCAGCACCACTTTAATACTATCAGTCTCTGCCTCCGTGCAGCGAACCGCTCTCCACTCATTTCTGCCATGGCCACTGCAAAGAAAACGAGGAAAGTTTACAGTGAAGGCCGCCGCCTTCAAGAGAGATGAGAATTACAATACTTCTTTTCTGAAAATCAAGGCAATTGTGCTTGTCTAATTTGTGAGACGGTTGCCTTGTTTAAGGATTTCAACGTAAAGAGACACTACCAGACTAAACATGCTAACACATACAACAAGCTAACAGGAAGTGACCGTGCTGAAAAATTGAAGCAGCTCCAAGCTGCACTGGCATCACAACAGCGATTCTTCACGCGGGCCTGTGAGTCAAAAGAAAATACCACCAAAGCAGCTACGATGTTAATGTTAATAGCTAAACATGGCAAATCTTTTACTGAAGATACATTTATCAAAGACTGTGTTATGAAAATGGTGGAGAACATTTTGCCCTGAGAAGAAGCAAGAATTTGAGAAAAATGTTTGCCTGGCAGTAACAGTGTGGCACTGAGAGTTGAGGACATGAAACTGAGTATTTTGAACGGTAACGTCTGTCACTATCAGCAGTGAAGAGCCAAAAGAACATTTATGCACCTGGATTTATGGCACTTATTTTTATGAAACTCTTGAGTAAGATTTGGTTATGAACCTGTAGATGTGATACAAACTATTACTTTCTGAAAGATATTGTAAATGACGAGCAAAATTCACTCGTTTTAAGATTTAATAATAACAGACAACTTTGCATTACTTTAACTCCTGTTTAAAATGTTCTTGAGGCAAAGATATTTTTAAACTCATGTAAATTTAAGGTATTTCATACAGTTTGTTCAATGTTATCTGACTCTCCAGATATGAAAGAAAAGCAGAATTTCTGCTTTTAGAGTTGCCTTATATTTGGTTATTTTGTCATTTGAAAAATAAAGATAATTGTGACAATGAAAATTGTTTTATAACAGTGTGTATTTGCATGACACTTTTGTAGTTAAAAAATGTCCGAACAAACTATTGGCCCCCAGGCATCTTGACTTTATCAAATCTGGCCCTCTTTGCAAAAAGTTTGGACACCCCTGATGTAGTGGTTTTCAGACACGAACATTGAGGGTTCTGTAGACTGGAGCGAATCGTTGACCTACATTGGACCTGAATCCTACGACTCAACATTAACTCAACTCCAGCATGAATTTGGTTTTACAGAAGCTAAATAAGTTATTTACCAGGAGATCCAAGCTCACAGAAATAACACGGCTTAGCTTGTTGTTAGCGGTAGCATTGTTATCATAGACTAATTACTTAAAATAGCACAACTCACTACTCACTTGGCAGAAACAAGTTTACAGCCATTTAATGCTTCTTTTGATCCTAAAACTTTCTTCTGGCTCATCCTATAATATGAACTCCGCAGCTCCAGATAGTTAGCTATGTGGATCGCCTCCACACCGGGTAAATCCACAAAATTATAAGAGAAGTCTTTTTTACCGAGATAATACGGATCATATCCTAAATATACATGTATTTTTTCAAGATGCCTCGTCTGTTTCAGTCTATTTAGGGCCTTAGCTACTTGTGATCCATTTTGCTTTGTTTTGAACCGGAGAAGTCCTCTTCTGGCCCTCCATCTGAATTTTGCTAGTCATCTGGGTCACATGTCTGAAACCCAGCAATATGTATGTCGTGTGTGTGTCTGAAGAGTGGAGTTGCAAAAACGTGAAAAGAGTCTGACAACTTCGCCGAAACACGTTGTTTGAGCTTTTGCTCTGTCCGTAGTTCTCTAGATACGAGCGCTGAACAAGCATGCACGTATTTTGCCGCCTGGACGGTGTGGAGCGGCGAGGAGACACAGGGGGAACCGTATCTGATGGGGAAACGCAAATCGTCGTAACACCGGAATGACATTTGACATATTTCTTTTATAAGCACAGCTCTAAAGGACTTCGGCTTATGTAATTTGGGATTTGCTCTTTTTTTTACTTAATGTGGTGGGATGGTGTTCCACCCTCCCAACTATATGCACCAGGTGTATCAAGTAGCGTGCAGTTGATTGGTGGGCGGGACAAATAGCTTTAAAGCTGAGCAGGCCGCTGCGAGGTGTGTGTCTTTGTTTCCCCTTCTACATGACGGCTGCTTAAGTGGCTGATGTGCTTGATCCACTCATCTGAATAGTAAGTGCCATTTGTACCATCTGGCTGGGATTGTGGTTGGGTTCTGGTGCTATACCTGCCGTGCGTTTCAGCAGCGTTGCTTGGCTGGTGTTAGCGGCTGCAGCTGGAGGTTGTTGCGGCTTCCATCTAGCCCTCGCCTGCTGATCTGCTCCCTCCCTGGGTCGGCTGTGCTACCACTCCTGGGTAAGCTACCTGTTTAGATTTTAATTTACTTTACCTGAATCCACGGGTTTTCTAATGCGTTTTTTTTGGTTTAGGATTGTTTGGAGTTGCAGCGCTTGGACGCTCTGCTGTCTTGTCTTGTCGGTGTTTGTTTGGGCCGCTCTGAAGGCAACATGTTGCTGATTGGACAGGCTGAGCGAGCGGGACCCGACTCCTCTGGCCCATTTGAAGGGCACTGAAATTGGACAACGACGATTTGTTCCACCGTTTAAAGTGTTTGTGTTTTTTTCCTTTTACAGTTTGTTTGCTTATTATTGAACTTACTAATGAGTTTGCTTTTTTTGTTTTGATTTACTAATTTGTTTTCTTTGGTATTACATGTTATGTTTTGTTCATTTATTTTTTTGGAATAATTCAAGTTGTCACTTTTATTTCACATGATCCCTTTTCATTTCCAGGGACAGAGTAGTGGGTCCGAAGCCATGCTTTTAAAAAGAAATGTTTTAAATGAAATTGTTTAAATAAAATATTGTGAACTATTCTGTGTTCTGGTGCATCTTGTTTTAAAAAGAACCCCCTGCTGGTCACATTAACATTGTTTTATGTCATTAATTTGTGCTGCTACTTTGGTTTGTAGTGGTTTTTGTTCTGGGTAAATCTCAGGTTGCTTCCAATTTGTGTCCGGGGCCGCTGTTCTTTATTGGGTTTTAAAGTAGAATAATATCTTTTTTATATATATAATTTTTTTGTACCCCTCCAAGAAGGTCTTTTGTGGGCTTATTTTTTGAAAGTAGGCTGACAGGAGTGGGCTGCACAGTGGCGCAGTTGGTAGCATTGTTGCCTTGCACCAGGAAGGTCCTGGGTTCAATTCCCAGCCCGGTGTATTTCTCCCTGTGGGTTCTCTCCGGGTCCAAAAACATGACTGTCTTTCTAAATTCTCCCTAGGGGTGAGTGTGTGTGTGACTGGTTGTTTGTCCTGTGTTGCCCTGTGACAGACTGGTGACCAGGGTGACCCCGCCTCTCGCCCAGAACGTAGCTGGAGATGGACACCAGCAACCCTCCCGACCCCATTAGGGACAAGGGTGCACAGATGGAGGCTGACAGGAAAGGGGGAAGGAGAGGGGGGAAGACATGCGGCAAATATCGAACCCGCGACGGCCGCGTCAAGGACTCAAAGCCTTCAAATGTGGGTCGCGCTATCCCCTACGCCACCACGGCACACCCAAAATAATATCTATTTTTAATGTCACAATATATAAATAAAATATATTTTGTATATTACTTCTGTTTTGTCATTTGAAGACAGACCTACCTGGTTACTTTTAATATCATTTGAGAAGTCTACCAGGTGGCTTTAGGCCACATCACCTCCCATAGGCATAAATCTTGGAAAAGTCTAGAATTGTCCCCTGCCCCCAAAATAAAAAATTACTGAAGAAACATTTGCCTTTAAATAATATCAATATGAAAAGGCAAAGAAACAAAGAACGAAATAAATCTGTGGTTTATCTCAAAAAATATTAAGAATGAATTTTTAGCCCCTTCACCCTCACCATTATTAGCATAATGGTTTAGCCCAAAGTGTGTGAGGAGCAACGGCAGCTGCAAACGGCAATGGCTCCATTAGAGCTGCTGAAGAGAGGAGTTAGCTGTTAGCTGTGGCTCTGCAGCACAAACAAAAAACCCTCCAATAAGTAAATACCTAAAGAAAAAGACATGTAAACATTTTATTTACTTTCACTGCTCAACAGGAAGAAACACATTAACAATAAAATCAGACTGCAGTTTGTTATTTTATTACTTTGGCTGAATCATGATAAGCTGCCTCATTAGCAAAACTGCTACATTGCTTTCATAGACTTAAGCTTTTTCTGTCAAAGGTAACAAACATCTCATTCATATTTAGGTCTTTAACTTTTAGTTAATTAAAAGTGTTTGAATCGGGAGGGAGAAGCTGAGGAGTGGCAAACAGCTCAGTGTTTGGGAGCCGAGAACAGATAGAGAAAACTAAAAGTTATGGCTTTATTTCTCACTGTCTTCAACGTAGAGCCTTTAAAACCACAAAATAAAATCTGAATATTTTTCTATATAAACTCTGGTGCTTTAAATGTTACGTTTAAATTATGATTCTTCCCAGATATTCATTTCTATCTACTTGTTGGTTCTCAGCCATCCAGGATTTAGCAAAACTAAAGAAGGCTTCAAAATAAAACAATTTAACAAGGTGTAATTTAAACAGCCCATAAGCCATTTCAATAAATCAATGTTTATTCCCATCTATCAAAAATGCAAAGAATATAGCACAGCAAGTGACATTAGTAATAAAAAAGTTTGATATGATAAACTGAGCAGAAAAAAGCCTCAATTTATTTGTTAAAAATGTTGAAAACCATGAATCCTTTAGCTTCTGAATCTAAAGGATTCATGGTTTTCATGGCTAATACTGTAAGAATAATTTTACAATATTAGTTGTTTATTCTTAAACAGAATGCAAATAAACTAAGTTGA
Source organism: Xiphophorus couchianus (assembly GCF_001444195.1). Taxonomy (NCBI): domain Eukaryota; kingdom Metazoa; phylum Chordata; class Actinopteri; order Cyprinodontiformes; family Poeciliidae; genus Xiphophorus; species Xiphophorus couchianus. The sequence goes on along the minus strand of NC_040241.1, from coordinate 24,990,099 downwards.
AGTAAATGTTTGTAATGTGACAAAATGATGAGGGGGTGTGAATAGTTTTGCATTGTAAGCATGGTTGTGTATCTGTGATGCTCTGGGCCTTTTCTTTCTAAAACCTGACATAATAATTATCTTATCTAACAAACATTAACATCAAAATGCAGAGGGATATTTTTCTGAACAACAGCAGATCTAGCCTTTGCAGGAAAAGCAAGTGGTTAAACCAGAACTACTGGGTTAGACATTACTTCTGGGAAACTGCCAAAGAGTTGGAGTAAAGACCAGCATTAAAATAGAGATTATATCAGAGATTTGTCAGATAAACATTATTTATTAAATATCCTTCATAATTGAAGTAAAACTCACCAGCAGAACCAAACTGGATGCAGATTAGCAAAAGCAGCGTGAGGAGCCATGACACAGCAGGTTGAGTCGCCATTCCTCGTCTTCCAGTTCCACCAGTTTGAGCTAAAGATAGTTTTATCCAAGAAAAAAATATTTTAACCTACAAAGATAAACCCTGTTAGATCATGTTGGCCACTAAAAAAAACTTAGGAAGATTCAGCTTAGAGAAAATAAAGTTTCGAAATGACTTCGACTGAACTGTTGGTGGAAGAGGGTGGAGTTTAGAGGAGGAGCAATTTGGCTGTTTAAACTCTGAATAAACAGGAAACAAAAGGTCGTCTGTTCTAAGGCAAAACGAAAATTACTCAACTGAAATATGTAAAGACCAGCAGCTGAACACCTGCAGCAGGTGAACATCCTGGTCATGGCTGATGGAGCTTCATGTTCAGGTGAAGTTTCAACCGTTTAATGTCCAACATGTGAGCATTTTATTCATCTGATGGATTTTAATAAAGAACCCCAAATTCCCCAAACAAATAACTCTGTATTTTCATTAACAAATGGCTGACCATTTGTTAAAGGGATACACAACTAGTTATAAAAACAGACCTTATTTGGGAAATATTTATTTTAGATGTAGAAACAATACAGTAATAATACTGTAGGTTATTTAGTTTTTATAAATTTTAATAAAATATTTTCACAGGAATGTGGCCATGTTGTTTACGCTGCAATGCATTCTGGGTAAATGACGTGTAATGGTCCAACTGCCTGGCTCCCACCAGCCAAAACAGTGATGAGTAAGATTATTAAGCCTTTTAAATTTGAACTGGAGCGCATTGAAACGGATCAGAAAAAAACATTAGAAACGTAGAAATAACAAGAGGTGATGAAGATGAGGAGCAAACAGAGGAAGAGGAAGAGTTGGCCATAGCAGCTGATGCTGCCTTCAGGTTCATAATGAACAATGAATGAGACTCACCTCTGGTCACTGTGTGATCCGGTGTTATGCATTAACTGGTGGCTAAATTGACTGGTTGAAACCTTTGCGCACCGCAGATGTTTCTAAATTGTAGGTGGCTGTGTTGATGCCTGTTGAAAAATGCTACTTGTGTGACAAAACCGTTTACAAAACTTTGCTGTAAATCCCATTTCACGCATCTGTGTTTAATGTTACATGTGAAAAATTATGTTTCAAAACAAGTTTCTACAGAGCAGCATTCAGTGCGCTTCGAAACACCGCATTGGATCAGAACCAGATCAATGAGCAACACGACAATACCATTCACATCCAGCTTCACCAGAAATAATTAATTTCATCTCATGAACAGCCACAATGTAATATAAGTGAATAGTTTCTGCTTTTTGTAACCAGCACTAATCAGAAAAACATTGGAATTGACTCTGAAGTTCCTGTAATGTGATTTATTAACACTTGTAGCCTAATGTGTGTTTTTGGATCAGATCCTGCAAAGCAGCCTCACTGTTTCTGAACTTTCTTTTTTTTTTTAGCGACACTACCTACAGTAAGTGTCGCTAAACAATGAGGTTGATGTCATCACATTTAATAAAATTTAAATCACATACCTGATGGTGTTGCTTGTGGTGTTTATGTGTCCAAATACAGAGGAATATAAAGTAATGTTGACAAGTTATACTGTAATAAAATCTCATCTAAATGATATAAAGTTAACAGCCAATGTTGTAGTTGGTGGTCATATCCAAATGGACAAACCAACATTATAATAATAAACGTTCCTACATTAATCTGTCAGATACCAACAGATTATGATCCATATCTACAGTATTTATCTGTGTTCTCTACTGGGAACCAGTTTGCAGGCTGGTGACCAGGAGAAATAAACTTAAAAATAAAACGAGCCTCATTAAGACCTGAATTAACTAACGGGGTCCTCAACGCAGATGTTTGTAAAAATTTAGGTGGCTGTGTCGTTTCCTGATCAAAACGCGACAACGTTTTAGAAACGGATTAGAAAATATTTCTTTCTCTTTGATCTCTTCAAAACAATAATAATTATTTGTATGTGAAGGAATATTCAAGAATATAATGAAATATCACCAAAATATACCACACAATACCGGTCCGTTGTGGTGAAGAGAGAGCTGAGCCAAAAAGCGAAGCTCTCGATTTACCGGTCGATCTACGTTCCCACCCTCATCTATGGTCATGAGCTTTGGGTCATGACCGAAAGAACGAGATCGCGGATACAAGCGGCCGAAATGGGTTTTCTCCGTAGGGTGGCTGGGCTCTCCCTTAGAGAGAGAAGCTCAGTCATCCGGGAGGGACTCAGAGTAGAGCCGCTGCTCCTTCACATCGAGAGGAGCCAGTTGAGGTGGCTTGGGCATCTGGTCAGGATGCCTCCTGGACGCCTCCCTGGTGAGGTGTTCCGGGCACGTCCCACCGGGAGGAGGGGAAAACCAGGACACGCTGGAGGGACTATGTCTCTCTGCTGGCCTGGGAACGCCTCGGGATTCCCCCGGAAGAGCTGGAAGAAGTGGCTGGGGAGGGAAGTCTGGGCCTCCCTTCTGAAGCTGCTACCGACCCGACCCTGGATAAGCGGAAGAAGATGGATGGATGGATGGATGGATGGATGGATGGATAACACCACACAAGTGAATATTATTTTTTAGACAATAAAATAAACTGGTCCAAAAAGTGAATCAGACGACATCTCTAACCGAACTGGTACCAGAGATCGCTGAGTTCAGAGAGCCGTTTAATCCACTAAACTATATCGGCCGACAGTAATCCAATAATCCAACCTGTTATTGATTCTGATCTAACGGACACTCTGCACTTTAAGAAGCAAACCAAACCTGGATTAACTGGTGACACTTCCAGAATCTCAGTTTGAGTGAAGATTTTAACCCGTTTCTGATGTAAAAGTAAATAAGACAATTGTTTTTTGTCTCTTATAGTTGAGTATTAGTCACTTAATGAAAAGAATAAAGATGTTTAGTTAAATTATGAGAAAAATATCAACAATAAAGAAGAAATGACACTGCCACATAGATCTGCCATGTCTTCTGTAAATGAACTAGGAAATAAACTATAACATGTTCCAAAAACAGTTTTTAAAAAGATTTGGCTATTGTTTCTGTGGCTATCTAATTGAAATATCTACAATATGAGGAGATGTGAAAAACAACATAGACAGTTGATCTTTTTAAACATTTTATTTTTAATCCCGTGGCTCTTCAACATTTATATCAACTTTCAGGCACTAGTCTTTGCTTTGAGATCTGTTTATGGCATCTTTTGATCTTCCTTTGACGAGTTTCAACCTCTGAAGCAACACAGAAATCAGGACAGGTTCTGTGTAATTTACCTGTTTTGGTGATTTTGCAAATTAATTTAAAAAAAGGGCAACTTACCATATAAGACCAATAAAAGTCTTTCTAATTAGTTATTTCCGAGATCTTAATGGATGTCTTAAGGAATCGGATAGTATTTTTGCAAAAATGTTTTAGCTGTTTAAGCTCATTGCATTGTTTACTTCCTGGTTCGGCACAGCAGAAACATCTGTCTCTCCCAGCTGCTGCCACCAGTTAATCTATAACACCGGACTGATCCGTGATGTCAGTACCCCGGCAGAAAAAGCTCCTGTTAGCATCTCTGTTAGAGTCCAGCTCTGCCTGTCTCAGCAGCAGCACGACATTTATTTTTAGCTCGTTAAGGTAACGATCACCTCTTAGCCTTTGTTTATGGAAGACCAAAACTGCCATAATAAAAAATAAAAGCATAAATATATATTTTGTTTTTCCTTTCCTTTATACATGCGCTGTCATCAAAAAATGTCTATTTATTTTTCTTTTCCTTACATGTGTTTTCGTCAGGAAATGTAAATATTTTCTTTTTCATTCTCAAGGTTGATCTGATTTATGAAGGCTAATGTCGGCCAGCTGCTCTCTGCTCCTCCAGAGCTCAGATATTCACTTAAGAACCGTCAACAAATGTCTGAACCAAACTCAACTAAGAACAATGAATCTCATTCTGGGATCAGTTCTGCTGCAGCTCAGTGTGTTTGGTTTGATTCCAGATCAGAACAAACCAGATTCTACTTGTTCATTTCTCATCAAACTGGTTTCTCATTCAGTTCTCTGGAAAGTTCAGAGGAGCGGCTACCTGTTACAAGCTCCGCCCCTACCTGGAGGTGTTACGTCACTTCCTGTCTCTGTAGTCCTGATATCTGCATAACTCACATTATCAAACATGTTGCTGCCTGTAATACAGCAGCTGCTGCTCTCCTTCATTCACCTTCAAGGTTTAGTTTGATATGATCTGATCAACAGAAACAACCTGATCAATAATCCATTCTGCTGGGCTCCACACTCTGCACCTCATTGAGAGACAGAGACATTTTAACATTCATTTCAAAAGTTTACATACAGCAAAACGCATAAAAGGCCGTTTTCTCTGCAGCTGCTCTGCTCAGCTGTTGCTGCCAGCAGGGGGCAGCACCGACCGTCCAGCTTCCAGAGCCTGAAACAGCAGAGAGCATCATCTGACCTATTGACCCTCTGAATCACAGCTGCCCAGCTCTGCTCCTCATGTTCAGGTTCACCTGCTGCTGCTCACCTGATTTAAATAAATGATTATCAGAATTCAGCAGCAAAGAATCAGAGTTAAAAAAGGAACAAGATCTTATAACCCTGAACAACAACCCATATTAATCAATAATCTAATATTTAATCAGATCAAACTGTATCATGTGAACAATGAGAAGATAATCTAGTTTCCCTGATTTATTGTTTCTGTTTCTGCTGATCTGAGACTGAAGCTGTTAAACAAGCCAGAGGAGAAAAGGTCAAAGGTCATGAAGTTATGAAATAAAAACATTTGATGATATTTTACTAAATAAACCCTGATAATATCTGGATGTTTAACCTCCAACTTCCCTGCATGAAGAACTAGAGCTGCAGATCTCAGCACTGGGGCAGTTAGTGCAGCACTGGGGCAGTTAGTGAAGCACTGGGGCAGTTAGTGAAGCACTGGGGCAGTTAGTGAAGCACTGGGGCAGTTAGTGCAGCACTGGGGCAGTTAGTGAAGCACTGGGGCAGTTAGTGCAGCACTGGGGCAGTTAGTGAAGCACTGGGGCAGTTAGTGCAGCACTGGGGCAGTTAGTGAAGCACTGGGGCAGTTAGTGAAGCACTGGGGCAGTTAGTGCAGCACTGGGGCAGTTAGTGAAGCACTGGGGCAGTTAGTGAAGCCCTGGGGCAGTTAGTGAAGCACTGGGGCAGTTAGTGCAGCACTGGGGCAGTTAGTGCAGCACTGGGGCAGTTAGTGAAGCACTGGGGCAGTTAGTGAAGCCCTGGGGCAGTTAGTGAAGCACTGGGGCAGTTAGTGAAGCACTGGGGCAGTTAGTGCAGCACTGGGGCAGTTAGTGCAGCACTGGGGCAGTTAGTGCAGCACTGGGGCAGTTAGTGCAGCACTGGGGCAGTTAGTGCAGCACTGGGGCAGTTAGTGAAGCACTGGGGCAGTTAGTGAAGCCCTGGGGCAGTTAGTGAAGCACTGGGGCAGTTAGTGAAGCACTGGGGCAGTTAGTGAAGCACTGGGGCAGTTAGTGCAGCACTGGGGCAGTTAGTGCAGCACTGGGGCAGTTAGTGCAGCACTGGGGCAGTTAGTGAAGCACTGGGGCAGTTAGTGAAGCACTGGGGCAGTTAGTGAAGCACTGGGGCAGTTAGTGAAGCCCTGGGGCAGTTAGTGAAGCACTGGGGCAGTTAGTGAAGCACTGGGGCAGTTAGTGCAGCACTGGGGCAGTTAGTGCAGCACTGGGGCAGTTAGTGCAGCACTGGGGCAGTTAGTGCAGCACTGGGGCAGTTAGTGCAGCACTGGGGCAGTTAGTGAAGCACTGGGGCAGTTAGTGAAGCCCTGGGGCAGTTAGTGAAGCACTGGGGCAGTTAGTGAAGCACTGGGGCAGTTAGTGAAGCACTGGGGCAGTTAGTGCAGCAGCACTGGGGCAGTTAGTGCAGCACTGGGGCAGTTAGTGCAGCACTGGGGCAGTTAGTGCAGCACTGGGGCAGTTAGTGAAGCACTGGGGCAGTTAGTGAAGCACTGGGGCAGTTAGTGAAGCACTGGGGCAGTTAGTGAAGCACTGGGGCAGTTAGTGAAGCCCTGGGGAAGTTAGTGAAGCACTGGGGCAGTTAGTGAAGCACTGGGGCAGTTAATGCAGCACTGGGGCAGTTAGTGCAGCACTGGGGCAGTTAGTGCAGCACTGGGGCAGTTAGTGAAGCACTGGGGCAGTTAGTGCAGCACTGGGGCAGTTAGTGCAGCACTGGGGCAGTTAGTGCAGCACTGGGCAATTAGTGCAGCACTGGGCAGTTAGTGCAGCACTGGGGCAGTTGGTGAAGCACTGGGGCAGTTAGTGCAGCACTGGGGCAGTTAGTGAAGCACTGGGGCAGTTAGTGCAGCACTGGGGCAGTTAGTGCAGCACTGGGGCAGTTAGTGCAGCACTGGGGCAGTTAGTGCAGCACTGGGGCAGTTAGTGCAGCACTGGGGCAGTTAGTGCAGCACTGGGGCAGTTAGTGAAGCACTGGGGCAGTTAGTGAAGCACTGGGGCAGTTAGTGAAGCACTGGGGCAGTTAGTGAAGCACTGGGGCAGTTAGTGAAGCACTGGGGCAGTTAGTGAAGCACTGGGGCAGTTAGTGCAGCACTGGGGCAGTTAGTGAAGCACTGGGGCAGTTAGTGAGCACTGGGGCAGTTAGTGAAGCAGCACTGGGGCAGTTAGTGAAGCACTTGGGGCAGTTAGTGAAGCCTGGGGCAGTTAGTGAAGCACTGGGGCAGTTAGTGCAGCACTGGGGCAGTTAGTGAAGCACTGGGGCAGTTAGTGAAGCCCTGGGGGCAGTTAGTGAAGCCTGGGGCAGTTAGTGAAGCACTGGGGCAGTTAGTGAAGCACTGGGGCAGTTAGTGAAGCACTGGGGCAGTTAGTGCAGCACTGGGGCAGTTAGTGCAGCACTGGGGCAGTTAGTGAAGCACTGGGGCAGTTAGTGCAGCACTGGGGCAGTTAGTGCAGCACTGGGGCAGTTAGTGAAGCACTGGGGCAGTTAGTGAAGCACTGGGGCAGTTAGTGAAGCCCTGGGGCAGTTAGTGAAGCACTGGGGCAGTTAGTGAAGCACTGGGGCAGTTAGTGCAGCACTGGGGCAGTTAGTGAAGCACTGGGGCAGTTAGTGCAGCACTGGGGCAGTTAGTGCAGCACTGGGGCAGTTAGTGAAGCACTGGGGCAGTTAGTGAAGCACTGGGGCAGTTAGTGAAGCACTGGGGCAGTTAGTGAAGCACTGGGGCAGTTAGTGAAGCACTGGGGCAGTTAGTGAAGCACTGGGGCAGTTAATGCAGCACTGGGGCAGTTAGTGCAGCACTGGGGCAGTTAGTGCAGCACTGGGGCAGTTAGTGAAGCACTGGGGCAGTTAGTGCAGCACTGGGGCAGTTAGTGCAGCACTGGGCAATTAGTGCAGCACTGGGCAATTAGGCAGCACTGGGCAGTTAGTGCAGCACTGGGGCAGTTGGTGAAGCACTGGGGCAGTTAGTGCAGCACTGGGGCAGTTAGTGAAGCACTGGGGCAGTTAGTGCAGCACTGGGGCAGTTAGTGAAGCACTGGGGCAGTTAGTGCAGCACTGGGGCAGTTAGTGCAGCACTGGGGCAGTTAGTGCAGCACTGGGCAATTAGTGCAGCACTGGGCAGTTAGTGCAGCACTGGGGCAGTTGGTGAAGCACTGGGGCAGTTAGTGCAGCACTGGGGCAGTTAGTGCAGCACTGGGGCAGTTAGTGAAGCACTGGGGCAGTTAGTGCAGCACTGGGGCAGTTAGTGCAGCACTGGGGCAGTTAGTGAAGCACTGGGGCAGTTAGTGCAGCACTGGGACAGTTAGTGCAGCACTGGGGCAGTTAGTGAAGCACTGGGGCAGTTAGTGAAGCACTGGGGCAGTTAGTGCAGCACTGGGGCAGTTAGTGCAGCACTGGGGCAGTTAGTGAAGCACTGGGGCAGTTAGTGCAGCACTGGGGCAGTTAGTGCAGCACTGGGGCAGTTAGTGAAGCACTGGGGCAGTTAGTGAAGCACTTGGGCAGTTAGTGAAGCACTGGGGCAGTTAGTGAAGCACTTGGGCAGTTAGTGAAGCACTGGGCAATTAGTGCAGCACTGGGGCAGTTAGTGAAGCACTGGGGCAGTTAGTGCAGCACTGGGGCAGTTAGTGCAGCACTGGGGCAGTTAGTGCAGCACTGGGGCAGTTAGTGAAGCACTGGTGCAGTTAGTGCAGCACTGGGGCAGTTAGTGCAGCACTGGGGCAGTTAGTGAAGCCCTGGGGCAGTTAGTGCAGCACTGGGGCAGTTAGTGCAGCACTGGGGCAGTTAGTGAAGCACTGGGGCAGTTAGTGAAGCCCTGGGGCAGTTAGTGAAGCACTGGGGCAGTTAGTGAAGCACTGGGGCAGTTAGTGCAGCACTGGGGCAGTTAGTGCAGCACTGGGGCAGTTAGTGCAGCACTGGGGCAGTTAGTGAAGCACTGGGGCAGTTAGTGAAGCACTGGGGCAGTTAGTGCAGCACTGGGGCAGTTAGTTAAACACTGGGGCAGTTAGTGAAGCACTGGGGCAGTTAGTGCAGCAATGGGGCAGTTAGTGCAGCACTGGGGCAGTTAGTGAAGCACTGGGGCAGTTAGTGAAGCACTGGGGCAGTTAGTGAAGCACTGGGGCAGTTAGTGCAGCACTGGGGCAGTTAGTGAAGCACTGGGGCAGTTAGTGCAGCAATGGGGCAGTTAGTGCAGCACTGGGGCAGTTAGTGAAGCACTGGGGCAGTTAGTGCAGCACTGGGGCAGTTAGTGAAGCACTGGGGCAGTTAGTGAAGCACTGGGGCAGTTAGTGAAGCACTGGGGCAGTTAGTGCAGCACTGGGGCAGTTAGTGCAGCACTGGGGCAGTTAGTGAAGCACTGGGGCAGTTAGTGCAGCACTGGGGCAGTTAGTGCAGCACTGGGGCAGTTAGTGCAGCACTGGGGCAGTTAGTGAAGCACTGGGGCAGTTAGTGAAGCACTGGGGCAGTTAGTGCAGCACTGGGGCAGTTAGTGAAGCACTGGGGCAGAATGATGAAGTTAAAGTCAGAAGTTTCTCTGCAGCTGAAACATTTCTGTGTTTAGGGCAGAAAAAGGTTTTTATTGCAGAACATTTACAAAATAAATGAAAATGTTTTTTCTAACTTCAGCATCAGACGTAAGTTTTTATTCACAAGCCAGTGAATGTTGGAAAAATATTCTTATCTTGGCCATAATCTGATAGAGGATGAAGTTCTGCCCTCCTCTTCCTCACCATGGAGTCTGAACAACATGGAGGCAGAAACTGAGTCATTATTAGACTGAGGGCAGCCAGACTAGTTTATTTAGAGAAATTATTATATTTAGATCAATATTATTGCTGAGGTTAACAAGCAGGACTTCTGACACAGAGATAAAAAAATAAAAATATAAATAAAGACACTTGGGTCTCAAGGATAGATGGGGCCTCAGCCCCCCGCTGGCCCCCTTTCTGCACGTGCCTGATGGGCCCAGATGTGTCATGGCGGAGGCTTTGGAGGCGTCTCAGATGTTGTGTTGATCTGATCCAGAGAGTTTTTCTCCCTCATCATTTTCCTGTGGAATCAGGACAGACTGATCTGGTTCAGAGGTTCCTCTCCTCCATCCTCCATGTTTAATGTTTCACTGCAGCCCAGCTGATCCAATAACTGATCCTGCTGAGCCTCCAGCTGCTGCAGAACCTGCTGATCACCTGATCAGTTAATGCAGCAGCAGAGAAACACCTGGAACATTCAGAGCAGTTAGAGAGCTCTGCTCTCAGAAACTATGTGGGGTCAAAGGTTGTGATGCCAACACGCCGTAATGCAAACAGCTCAATGTAATGTACAGCATGGGTCGTCCATCTTGTTGCTTAGTAACCATGTATTTGGGATTAAAGCAGTGAGGAAGGCTGGTTTGTGCAGGTTGTTCTGTCTTTGTGCCTCCATCAATATTCTACCAACATGGAGTCCATGGCTGTTACAGAAGCAGACAGAGACTCTGGTGGTTTGGAGTCCCAGCAATGTTATTTACTAAAACTTGTAAATCGTTGATAATTTAACAAACTACAGTGAAGTGAAAACTTCAGCGATTCAGCCCTGATGTACAGAACACATGAACTTATCAATTGGTTTAAAACAGAAGAAAAACACAGAATAAAGATAAACTGCTGCACAACGACCAGTTTAATCTGTATGAGTAGTTCCTGAGTTAGAGACGGTGAGAAACTCAGGAGGGAGAAGAGCTGCTGCTCCTTCACACCGAGAGGAGCCAGTTGAGGCTCAGGCATCTGGTCAGGACGACTCCTGAACGCCTCCTGGTGAGGAGTTCAGGTCCCACCGGGAGGAGGGGAAAACCGGGACACGCTGGAGGGACGATGTTCCTCTGGATGGATGGATGGATGGATGGATGGATGGATGGATGGATGGATGGATGGATGACACACATGCAGCACATGGATGCATTTCTGTGAAAATAGACAACAATAATTTATATAAACTAATATTTGTCTGATATCCTAATTAATGTTCATATAATAAACCATGAAGGTTTTTTCTGTTATTCACTTTGTCTTCCTGAACATCTCTTTCCAGCAGCTCCCACCAGGGGGCGCCACAGCAGATCCTCTTTCTCCATCTTCTGTCCTCCTTTATCTCCTCTCTCTCTACATCAGGGGGTCCAAAGTGGGTTCTGGAGGTTCTGGAGGTTCTGCAGGTTCTGGAGGTCCGGCATCCTGCATGTTTTAGTCTCTCCCTGGTTTAACTCACCTGGATCCAATGATGATCATTAGAGGCCTAAGATGAACTTTGACCTGCTGAAAGGTTGTTGGTACCAGCAGGGAGGGAACCAGAACCTGCAGGATGCCGGGCCTCCAGGACCCACTTTGGGCTCCACTGATCTACATCAGGAACCTTCTCTGGTTTCCTCTGTCCCTCCTCTACAACATCTCCATGTTCAACATCCTTCCTCCAATTTACTAATGTAGTGAATCATTTATGTCAGATATTTGGACACATTTCCATTTAGTATTGAATATAAACAATAGTAAACACTGTCCTGCTTTTCATTGCTGTTATTAAGGTGGTTCCTGAGTGAAATGTGAGTTTCATCCTGTGAAGGTTTGTCTGCTGCTCTGATCCCTTGATGTGGAGGAAGGAGGCGGGTTCAGCTCAGTAACAGCAGCTGAACTGAAGCTGAACTGATCAGTCAGAGCTACGATGAGACCAACATCTCTAGCAGCTTCACTCTGTAAGTACAAACACTTTATGATCCGTTTGGGTCAAACTGCTGCTGGCTTTCATGATTCTCAGGGTTTTATTTTGACTTTGGAGTCGAAATTTAAAAGGAAGGAGCGCAGGGGGTTAGCACGCCCCACGTTTGGAGGCCTTAGTCCTCGAGGCGGACGTCGCGGGTTCGATTCCCAGTCCCGACGACCTTTGCTGCATGTTTTCCACCCTCTCCTCACCCTCCTTCCTGTCTGCCTACTGTGGAAAAAATACGAGCCACTAGTGCCGCAAAAACTCTTCGGAGAAAAAAATGGAAAAAATAAAACTTAAAAGGAAATCAGAGGTTTTTTAAATTTATAATTATTCTCATTGTCTCCCAAGCTAGTCACATTTTAAAGAGTTTACAGAGTTTACTCACAGATCAGTTTTTGATCTAAATATTAATTTTATCTTTAGTTCTGGCCTCATTGCTGAGCTCTACTGGGGTTAAAGGTTGGTAAAAATCTCTTGTAAACTTTTTTTACATTTTCAAATGTTATTTAAAAATGTATTAATTTCAGATGTTTTTTTCTGCAACTGAAATCATAATTAATTGTCATTTTGTCTCTCCAGCTGATCTGACTGTGATTCCCAGCAAATCTCAGTTCTTTGAATATGAATCAGTGACTCTGATCTGTGAGGATGGATGGACTGTGAGGAGAAACACAAGCAGAGGAACCAGGAAGAGATGTGAAGGATGGGGGAAATTAAATGGTTCTACGTGTAACATGGATTACTTGTTCGAACATGATACTGGTTTATACTGGTGTGAGTCCATGTCTGGATCCTCCAGCAGCAGCAGCAGCATCCAGCTCTCTGTCTCTGGTAAGATCAGACTGTGGAGTTAGTGTTGCTGAAGCTGTGTGGAAATGGATGAAATGCTGTAGTTTGTCTCTGTGTTGAGGTGGATCAGTGATCCTGCAGAGTCCTGTCCTCCCTGTGATGGAGGGAGATGACGTCACTCTGAGCTGCAGAGCAAGGAATCCAACCCACAACCTCCCAGCTGCTTTCTATAAAGATGGCTCCTTCATTGGTGATGGACCATCAGGTCACATGACCCTCCTCCATGTTTCCAGCTCTGATGAAGGCCTCTATAAATGTAATGTCAAAGGTCATGGAGAGTCTCCATCCAGCAGGATCTCTGTCAAAGGTCAGAGGTCAAGAGGGTTAAATAAATCCTGAACTTTAAGTTTTAACATGAATTTATAACTTATTAAATCTTTATTTCAGAGAAACCATCAACCACATCTTCCCCATCAACTCCTCCTCCATCATCATCCTCTTCACCTTCCTCCCAGTTTCTCGTCTCTGGTCTCTCGTCTCTATCAGCTGGTGTTGTTCTGGTTCTACTGGTTCTACTGGTTCTACTGGTCAAACGTCACATTAACAGGAAATCTAAAGGTGAGATCAACATGATGCCTGCAGCTGTTAACTCTAAATTATTTTAAGTCTGAGTTTTTATACATTTTTATATTTTCATTTCAGTTTTTATATTTGCAAAAGTTTATTTTTCAGCTGGAGCAAAAATAATTTATAAATAATTAATTTTCAGGTAATTAGGAAGTTGAAGAGAAAAGATTAAATCACACTGATGTTAAAATATCAATCAAATCAAATAAAGATAAAAATGTTTGATTTTTAATCTTGGAAAAAACTAAAGAATTGAAGTTTGCTGAGTTTTTCTATTAGTCAGAAAAAGTTTATTAATCAATTAAATGTTCAAATATGTTTGTGCAAAAACTCAAGACAAATAAAAGTTGATAGTTTTCCAATTTTAAATATTTTAATCACAAGAAAATATGTCACTATTATGAATTAATCACTTATATTAATATATCAATAAACCTTTTAATCACCTAAATACTATAAATTATTGAACTACTGGATCAAAATGAAATTCCTGTTTCTAATGTGTTTTTATGTTGCCAGATTTGTTTTTTATTTTTCTCTCCTTATTTCTAATATAAAATGATCAAAAGTTTGTGATAGAAACTGAATGAAATATGAATTATTCCAGTTAGTCTGTAAATGTTTAGTTGTTTATTTCAGCAGGTTAAAGTTAAAGTTTGTCTCTCTGTATTGATGCTTTGCAGCAGTTTGTGGTTTTTCTGCTAACTGGCGCTAACAGACTCTGAGGTCGTCCAGCTTCCTGTTTCAGCCTCAGGTTGCCATGGCAACGCTGCGACCCAACAGGTTCACTGCAGGAACGACTAACAGTCACTAAAATACAGTTTAACATCATGTTGAATTAGTTTCTTCATATTAGTGTCGTCTGAAACACATTAATCTGATTTTATTCACATCAGAGATGAAACTCATCAAACTCCTGGTTTGTTTTAATGAAGAAAATGATTCTGGTTGGACAAACTGGGACCAGAAACCAGTTACTATCTACTGGAGGAATTCAGATTTTAATTTAATCAGACGTGTTAAACTTTATTATGAAATGCAGAAATTTAAATGAGAATCAAGTGAAGTTTTATTTTAGGAAGAAAATCAAATAGTGTAAAAATACCTCAATGTGAAAAACAAGCTGCATATTTTCACAGATTTTAGTTTTAAAATAAATTGTTTACAAAAGTTTTGTGAAAAACAAAATGTGAAATGTGTAGAAAAATCTATAACCAGATTAAAGGAGCCAAGAGTTTAATAAAACTAGACAGAGATCTGAGCAAGCACACAGGATGAGTTTATACTGACTTTAAAATAATCAGATTTATTTTTTATTCTTTTTAAATATCCAGATTCTCGCTTCATATCTGAGATTTTCAGTTTGAGCTCCTGAATCTAAATGCAGGAAATGTTCAGTTTCTCATCAGTAAATGTAAAATAAACAGAGTCTGAATCTTTTTAATCACTGAGTTCATTTAGTGACTTTGACCAGTTGATCCTGGTTTATCCTCTGCAGTTTAGTGGTTTATAAATGATCAGGCTGTTTCTCAGAAACATGTGCAGCTTGTTTAGCTGCCAGCAGCAGGCTGAGCATCAGGCTGCGGTTTGGTCTCTAGCTGTCGACTCAAACCTGACAAACTGTTTGCTTCTCACTGTGATGTGGAAACGTCTCAGTGGGTGAATGAAGGTGAGAAGCTTTTTGGTTTCTGCTGCTGGTAGAGACCAGAAAACGTTTCCTGATGAAGCCAAACTGCTATAATGCTGCAGTTCAACTCAATTATTACAATATTCAGTAAAATGTTTCTTACCAGTCGCCTCAGAAAGTGAAACTCATATTAATTCATAATTAATAGGTCGGTGTATCTCCATACATTTTATTTCTTGTCATCATTCTCTCAGCTCCTCTGTGTTTCTGTCCAGGTTTTCCTGCATTACTCTTAATGACCACTGGGGGCAGAATGAGCTGGTGTAGAAAACAATGGCTGAATATTCTCTGTAAAGATCTCAGTGGATCAGTGGATTCTCCAACATTCACCATGTTCAGTCATTAAAGCTGCAGTTCAGAGGAAACTTTGGTCTGAAAATGTGAAGAATCAGCTTAGAGGTTCCTGATCTCTGCTGCTTTCAGATCCTCCCTGAGTTCAGCCTGATGAGAAATCAACGAGTTTTAGCTTCCTGCAGCATCAGATTATGTCAGGAAGAAACAGAGTAAATGAAACTCATAAAATTATTCACTAAAACCAAAAGTTTAACTTTAAAATCAGAGGTTGAGGCTCAAATACAAGAAAACATTCAACAATATCAACATTTTCTCTGTTCCAGAGTTCCTCCTGACAGCAACTTAGAGAATCAGATTAATGGAACATTGATATCTGATGGAAGAATCCAGATTAACCAGAGAGAATCCAGATTATCCAGAGAGAATCCAGATTAGCCAGAGAATCCAGATTAACCAGAGAGAATCCAGATTATCCAGAGAGAATCCAGATTAGCCAGAGAATCCAGATTAACCAGAGAGAATCCAGATTATCCAGAGAGAATCCAGATTAGCCAGAGAGAATCCAGATTAACCAGAGAGAATCCAGATTAGCCAGAGAATCCAGATTAACCAGAGAGAATCCAGATTAGCCAGAGAATCCAGATCAACCAGAGAGAATCCAGATTAGCCAGAGAGAATCCAGATTAACCAGAGAGAATCCAGATTATCCAGAGAGAATCCAGATTAGCCAGAGAATCCAGATTAGCCAGAGAGAATCCAGATTAGCCAAAGAGAATCCAGATTAGCCAGAGAGAATCCAGATTAACCAGAGAGAATCCAGATTATCCAGACAGAATCCAGATTAGCCAGAGAGAATCCAGATTAGCCAGAGAGAATCCAGATCAACCAGAGAGAATCCAGATTAGCCAGAGAGAATCCAGATTAACCAGAGAGAATCCAGATTAGCCAGAGAGAATCCAGATTAACCAGAGAGAATCCAGATTATCCAGACAGAATCCAGATTAACCAGAGAGAATCCAGATTTCCTCAGCAGAACATGGAGACAGAAACATCTGATCAGATCCATAATTACTACAATATTTATGGAATAATTAAATTTCTACTGACAGGAAGTTTTAACAATGAGTCATTTTATAGTTCAACATCTGTTACCAGCAGCAACAGTTAGCTTCAGGCTAGCCAGTTAGCATTAGCCAGGCTAACAGCAGTGCTGCTAAAGAGGCTAGCTTAGCTGCAGCTAAATGATTGAGCTTCAGTGATTGGATGTTTTCTTCTTCTGCAGCTCTGAGGCGGCGCTGCTTCACTACTGTTCTGTACGCCACCATGACAGAAGAAGAAGAAAAACTTTGATGCTGAAACTCCTGGAGACAGAAAATGTTGTTGATGTGAAACTGGATCCACTGACAACAGGAAGAAAACATCAGTTCTGTTACTCAGAGAGCTTTCTTTAATAAACTGGAAACATTAGAAAGTTGTTCATTCAGAACAATCGGATTTATGATTCTTACAATAAATTAATGCAGGAGAATAAAATCAACTCCAGAAAAATGTTCACCTGTCCATCTGAATATGTTTGAGTTTTTTCTCTGTAAGCCTCATGAATGTATTTAATGTTTTCAGTCTCATGTTTTCAGAAACTGTTTTTATTTGAAATGTCTGAATGTTAAAACCTCAGCAGCTCCATTGTTTCTCTGCAGCTTCAGCCTGTTGAACCTGCAGCTCTGCAGCTTGTTGCTAACAAACATGATGATCCTGTCTGTCTGTCTGTCTGCCTGTCTGCCTGTCTGTCTGTCTGCCTGCCTGTCTGTCTGTCTGACTGTCTGCCTGTCTGTCTGTCTGTGGTTCAGCAGTGGAAACTTATTTACTGCGTGTGAAGAAAACTAAACCAAAACCTCAGAATAAATTTGTTCAAACTGCAGAAAATCCCTCAGTGTGTTAAACCAAAGCAGAACCTTCAGGTTGTTTCTGTTATTTTGTCTAAAAATATCTTTGAAATAAAATAACTCAAATGATCCAGAAGTTTTTCTCCTTTTTTATCATCTTTATTCGTAAAATCAAAGTTTAAAATTATTCTCATGATTTTAACTTTATTCTGAAAAGCAAAAGAAACAAAAACCCAGATGATTTCCTGGTTCAGTTTAAACTGATTGAAGCTGAAAGTTTTGCTGTAACTCTCATGTTGTTTAATTTCTGTCTGATTTACATAAAACCCATAAATTGATGATAAATCATTGATATCTGACCAGTCCCAGTGGGTCTGGACTCCAGTTCTCCCAGTGACTCTGCCTGGATCAGACTGGAGGATTTGACTGGTTTAGATCCAGTTGGTTTCCTCTGAGCTCCAGCTGCAGCTTTAAGAGTCCTTCATGTTTTCACCATCAACCATCAGTGAGTTAAAGGCATCATGTCTGATCAACCAGAGGATCAATAATCCATCAATAAACCTGCTGATTGATGGGATTGAAATAAACAAAGTATTATCTTTATTTTATTTAATGTGTTTAATTCTTCCACAATCAGCCAGATTATAATAAAAAGCTCAGAAACAAACAGAAACTATTGGAGAGTCATGGTGTGCGCCCTGCTGGCTGACTCTGGTACTGCAGCTGGAAACATTCTCAGTTTCTCATAAAGAATCTTAACTTTTTATTTTCTCTACAGTTTTAATAGAGATGGTAGCAAATGACAGCAAAGGAAAAATATCACATTCTGAAAAACAAAAAAGGAGTAAAACTAAACTAGTTTCAGTGAAACTAAGAGGTTTTCCATCAACTGCAGCCTGAACAGAGAAGGATAAAACCTGAAGAGGAAGCAGATCAGTTTGTTCTAGTGGATCAGATCTGTAGTCTTTCACAGGGAACCTCCAATCCAGAAACAAGAACAATCTGCTGACAGAAGATCTTGGGATTTCCTGCTTTGCTCTTCTTCTTCTTCTTCTTCTCCACGTCGGTGTGATTGTGTCTCTCAGGCCTCCAGCCAGCAGGACAAACGTCTCTGTGTTTGTCAGTGAGCTGGAAGACGTGCAGCAGACGCTTCATCATCATGTCAGGTGATGATGATGATTTGGCTCCGGAGATCTACGGCTTGCTGAAGGCAAGAGGAAGAATCTAACTTCTGCAGCAGAACTTCAGCAGATTTTCTCAGTGAGGAGGAGATGATGTGGCTCTGAAACAGATTCAGGATCAAATTAACATATTTTACTTTAATAAAACTCGTTTTGTATCAACATGCAGTAAATCATAAAAGCAGCAGTTCCTTCACCTGTTTCTGTTTTCTCTGATTATCGGTCTGTTCTGACAGCTGAATAAATCACAGCTGAGTCGCTCTCTGAAAATCACAATGCAGAAAATTAATCACCACAGGCAGAATGTAGGAAAAACCAGCATGATGTTCATGAACCGGAGGAAGAAGATTCATCAGAAAACAGCAGCTTTGTTCCCTTTATGTCATTCTGAGGTGAAATAAATCTGATTTTATCAACATTCAGTGACACATGAGAAACTTTCCACATCCTCCAGTCAGAACAACCATCATAAATAAAAACATTCATGGGGTCAAAGTTCATATGATGTTGTTAGAGAGAAAGTTCATCAGTTTCAGTCACATCATCATCATCATGATGAAGCTCACAGTTATTCACCAAATCACATTAAATCAGATCATCTTCATTAAAATGCATCTCCAGAGTCTGAGAGGGAAAATTTAACAGGCTGATGAAAACACATCACATCCCTTAGTTATCTATTAGTTATCTATTAGTTATCTATTAGTTTATTAGTTATCTATTAGTTATCTATTAGTTATCTATTAGTTATCTATTAGTTTATTAGTTATCTATTAGTTATCTATTAGTTATCTATTAGTTATCTATTAGTTTATTAGTTATCTATTAGTTATCTATTAGTTTATTAGTTATCTATTAGTTATCTATTAGTTTATTAGTTATCTATTAGTTATCTATTAGTTATCTATTAGTTTATTAGTTATCTATTAGTTATCTATTAGTTATCTATTAGTTATCTATTAGTTTATTAGTTATCTATTAGTTATCTATTAGTTTATTAGTTATCTATTAGTTATCTATTAGTTATCTATTAGTTTATTAGTTATCTATTAGTTATCTATTAGTTTATTAGTTATCTATTAGTTTATTAGTTATCTATTAGTTTATTAGTTATCTATTAGTTATCTATTAGTTATCTATTAGTTATCTATTAGTTTATTAGTTATCTATTAGTTATCTATTAGTTTAATTAGTTATCTATTATTTATCTATTAGTTATCTATTAGTTTATTAGTTATCTATTAGTTATCTAGTTAGTTTATTAGTTATCTATTAGTTATCTATTAGTTATCTATTAGTTTATTAGTTATCTATTAGTTATCTATTAGTTATCTATTAGTTTATTAGTTATCTATTAGTTATCTATTAGTTTATTAGTTATCTATTAGTTATCTATTAGTTATTAGTTATCTATTAGTTATCTATTAGTTATCTATTAGTTTATTAGTTATCTATTAGTTATCTATTAGTTATACTATTAGTTTATTAGTTATCTATTAGTTATCTATTAGTTATCTATTAGTTATCTATTAGTTTATTAGTTATCTATTAGTTATCTATTAGTTTATGAGGTTATCTATTAGTTATCTATTAGTTTATAGTTATCTATTAGTTAATCTATTAGTTATCTATTAGTTTATTAGTTATCTATTAGTTATCTATTAGTTATCTATTAGTTATCTATTAGTTTATTAGTTATCTATTAGTTATCTATTAGTTTAGTTATCTATTAGTTATCTATTAGTTTATTAGTTATCTATTAGTTATCTATTAGTTTATTAGTTATCTATTAGTTATCTATTAGTTATCTATTAGTTTATTAGTTATCTATTAGTTATCTATTAGTTTATTAGTTATCTATTAGTTTATTAGTTATCTATTAGTTTATTAGTTATCTATTAGTTATCTATTAGTTATCTATTAGTTATCTATTAGTTTATTAGTTATCTATTAGTTATCTATTAGTTTATTAGTTATCTATTAGTTATCTATTAGTTATCTATTAGTTTATTAGTTATCTATTAGTTATCTATTAGTTATCTATTAGTTTATTAGTTATCTATTAGTTATCTATTAGTTTATTAGTTATCTATTAGTTATCTATTAGTTTATTAGTTATCTATTAGTTATCTATTAGTTTATTAGTTATCTATTAGTTATCTATTAGTTATCTATTAGTTTATTAGTTATCTATTAGTTTATTAGTTATCTATTAGTTATCTATTAGTTTATTAGTTATCTATTAGTTATCTATTAGTTATCTATTAGTTTATTAGTTATCTATTAGTTTATTAGTTATCTATTAGTTATCTATTAGTTATTAGTTATCTATTAGTTATCTATTAGTTATCTATTAGTTTATTAGTTATCTATTAGTTATCTATTAGTTATCTATTAGTTTATTAGTTATCTATTAGTTATCTATTAGTTTATTAGTTATCTATTAGTTATCTATTAGTTTATTAGTTATCTATTAGTTATCTATTAGTTATCTATTAGTTATCTATTAGTTTATTAGTTATCTATTAGTTTATTAGTTATCTATTAGTTATCTATTAGTTATCTATTAGTTATCTATTAGTTTATTAGTTATCTATTAGTTGATCAGTTATCTATTAGTTTATTAGTTATCCATTAGTTGATCAGTTATCAGTTATCTATTAGTTGATCAGTTTCTGGAATTTTCTTTTTCAGTTTCCAGAGTTGTGTATCTCAGGGTAGCAGCTCGTTGGATCAGTTTCATTTTTTATTTTTGAATCTTTCATTTCTGTGTTTCTGGCAGGAAATTAGTTTTTTGGACAGCTGGTCCTTCTGGGTCGGATGATGAGCAGCTGGATTTATTTTTAGAAATACTTTTTATACTTTGCTCAACTTTAGTAACTCTTTGAAGAATCTTGAGTTAATATGAGTTACAGCAGCATTTAGTTTTCCACAAAGTATTGAGAATAGAATCAGGCTGCAGCTTTAATCTGAGAGTCAGACATCCTGTCTACTTCCTAGACTAGGATTAAAACTTTCCTTTAGAATAAAAGTGATAACCTGAACCAGTCAGACTGAGTTTTATCTGTAGATCTGCTGCTGGAGGACAAACTGACCACTTCTTTTTCTATTCTCTCTGTCCAGAAGAGCCTGATTGTTGTCATTATTATGAGTTGTAATCCAGATATTTGTAGATTCAGTAAGTGCATAAAGTGGCAGCCAGAGCTGAGAGAGTTCAGGTTTTACGGCGCGATGCAGTGGAGCTGAACCCAAACATCACATCCATCTGATTTCCTCACGTTTCAGCTCAACATGGAGGCTGTACCTGTTGTGTCTGACTTGTGATGCATATGTTTGATGAATATTTCTCCATAACTGCTGTCTTGTCGTCTCACTGTTGAGTCGACTGCAGCTGAATCGCTCTCTGTGAAATAAAGACACACAAGAAACGAGATGCTTACATTCAGTCAGAGCAAAACTCTCAGATCAGTCAGGATTTTAAAAACATGTGAAAATATTAAAGCAACATCTGGAGACATCAAACTGGACGATGAAGGTCAGAGAAAAATAAGACTTTTAATGGACAAAGTCCCCAAATTAGTGATAAAGTTGCTTAAGTCAACATTTCATCTTAGTGCTGAAATGATTTGAGAGGAAAAATGTGAAGGAACCTGATCCAGTTTTATTGGGTCATTCAGGAGAAACAGGAACAAAATCACAACAAACCTGATGATGAACCAAGTCAGACGGCTTAAAGGGAAATTCTCCCAAATATCTGGTGAACGTATCAAACGTTGAAATGTGAAGATAGTTCACTAATGAAAAACATTTTCTTCATTATTCTGGATTTAATCAAATGAAATGACTGCAGAAAGTAAAACTTGTTCTTTTCTCATAAACCTCTCAGTTAGTCTGGTTTAAGTAATCCTGAGTTTTCTGGATCTGGCTGCTGGAGGACAAACTGAGCTTCTCTCTCTGACGCTTTTTCCTACTACTCTCCAGTTAGAGATTATAATTTTACTAAAGCTACATTAAATCAGACACAATGTTTGGATTTTTCTTACTGGAAACCAGTTTTAGCAGCAAACACAAAGTTACAGTTAAAACACTCCTAAGATTAGATAAATATTGCAAACACAGCAACATTATGACATATTCATGGTAAATAGCTATTATTGTCAATAAGAGTTTGTTCTTAATAACTCAGCCAGTTAAAGAAAAGTTAAATAATTCAATAAACAGAAAGTTCTGCCCTGCTGCTTTCATTGTTCATTAAGGAGGAAATAATGTATAAAAACATTTATGCAACAATCATTTTAAAACTCAACTTAAAATGCATGAAGCTTCTGACAACATTTCCTGTTTTATTGTTTGTGGTTCAACAGGAAACCACAGAGATCCACTTCACTTCATTATCCACTGAGGCAAAAAGCATCAGAACCGAGCTCATCAGAACTGAGCCCATCAGAACCGAGCCCATCAGAACCGAGCTCATCAGAACCGAGCCCATCAGAACCGAGCCCATCAGAACCGAGCCCATCAGAGCCGAGCCCATCAGAACCGAGCCCATCAATAAACAGAAACAACTTTAAACTCATTTAAATAATGACCTGGTTTTAAACTGTGTGACTGAACTGCAGTGACTGTTTCTGCCTGTGTTAGCAGAACTGAATTAAAACCTGTTTTCCAGGTGAGAACAGTGAAGTTGTGTTGAACATGTTTCCATCTTTACCTTTTCTCCTCTGGTTCTCCTCATGACCACCTGATGTTGTGACGTGGTTGCAGGTCTCGCTGCCGTCGCTCATCAGTTCTTTCTGATCTGAAATCAGACGAAACCAGGATGAGACCGCAGTAGGGAAACATTAAAATACTGGAACATTTTTAAAATACTGGATGTAAATGAAGTATTTTTATAATGAAGGTGAAAGAGATGTGGACTGGAAAACCAGTGAGGCTCACCTCTTGACTTGTTGCAAAGGCGCCGTCCCAGAAAAACGAAGATAATCAGAACAAACAGAGACGCAAGAGGCAACAACACGTAGAGAAGAAGAGAGGAGGAGGCCTGGGCAGCAAGGGGAGTTTGGGTAGAAGGGAAGGAGGGTTCGTCTGAAACAGAAAAATAATTTGAATCCCATTTCCTTACTGTGCAGCTCAGAGTGACGTCATCTCCCTCCATCACAGGGAGGACAGGACTCTGCAGGATCACTGATCCACCTCAACACAGAGACAAACTACAGCATTTCATCCATTTCCACACAGCTTCAGCAACACTAACTCCACAGTCTGATCTTACCAGAGACAGAGAGCTGGATGCTGCTGCTGCTGCTGGAGGATCCAGACATGGACTCACACCAGTACAGACCAGTGTCTGATGGATACAAGGTTCTGATGCTGCAGGTAGAACCATTTAATTTCCCCCATCCATCTCCACATCGGTTCCTGGTTCCTCTGCTTGTGTTTCTCCTCACAGTCCATCCATCAGGTCTGTTTTTATCCTCACAGATCAGAGTCACTGATTCTCTGATAAAGAACTGAGATCTGCTGGGAATCACAGTCAGAGCAGCTGGTGATGAACAACAACAAAAAGTGGTTTTACAAATTATTGTAGTTTTGTTTTTATAAACCAAAGAGCTGCTGAAGGAGCCAAACCTGTTGACCAACTAATCATAAAATGTTCTTTCTAAAAAGCTTCACTAACCTTGAATGGTTGGACAAACCTGCAAGTAGGTCAAGACTGCAAAATAAAACATGGATCAGATCTTATAAATAACAAGTAGCTTTTTATTGTCACTAAATGTAAAAGGTTTGTTTATGGTAGAATAGAGATGCACATTTAAAAGAGTTTGTTATAGTTGTGCCTTTACTGTATTTCATTCTTTATTCTGTTTTGATTTATTGCATATTTCTATCTTTGTGTGATAGAAATAATCTGTTTGTTCTGATTGTCACATTTCCTGTTTTTCCAAAAGCAGAAAACTGATTTCCAGTTTTCAGACATGAAATGATCCTAGTGGCAGTTTTTACAAAACAACTGACCAGAGACCCGTTTACTGTGTCCAGTTCTCCAAACAGGCTTCACTTATTTTGCTTTATGGAAAATACAATATGATGTTTATTGCCATGATTATGTTTCCAGTCCAGACGTCTCTCCGCCTCCCATGGAGGATGAATACGAACAGTTCCTTTTTCTAAATGATTCACTTAGAGCTCAATTGTATAGTTTTAAATTGTTGTTAAGTTTTTCTGAGTCGATTTTATTTTTGTTGCACCTTGTCAAAGTGACAAAGATAATAGAGACATATAAATGTGTGGCTGTTTCCTGTTGTCTCATTTTAACTAGAGTTTCTTCTTTTCTTCAGTTTCAGGTTAAATGAAATAAAAACAGTGATTCTCTACTTACAGGTCAGACAGTGAAACGATGTTTCCGTCATTGCAGCTCTGACTCATTGAGCAGTTTTAAGTTTTTTTTACTAGAAACTCAGTGAAGTCTGAGCCCACCCTCTTCCTGTGCTGATTTTCTGTTCAACCCACATTTATCACCTAAATGTGTCACAGCAGCAAAAAAACAAATCATAAATAAAAACACATAAAAACAACAAACAATGAGGACATTTTAATCATGGACAGTAATCAAGTATCTTCACAGGGTTCAGTTCAGTTTTCACACAAATCCAATTCAGTTTTTACTAAGAAACAACAAAATTCAGTCCAGTCCTAACTTTGATCCAGTCCAGGTTTTACAGAGAGAAATGAGAAAAATGGCTTTTCTCAGAGAAATATAATATAATGCATCAACATTTAATCAGCAGCCTCAGCTGAACTCTGCCAGTTAACAAGTGATGTCACAGTCACACCGTTTTTCTACTGGCCGGAGCTGTGAGTGGGCGGGGCTACAGGTGAGAGCCTGAGCAGGACAGGACTGCTTCACCTGGAGGGAAGGTGAGGTCTGAGATCAAATCAAACTACTGGACTCAACTGATCAGCTTCACGTTCCTCTGGACCAGAGAACCAGGCTGAACCAGAACCAGAACCAGAACCTGCAGCATCAGTCACAACCAGAGCTGGACTCCTCTGAGCTGTTTTTGTTTTTTAACTCTCATGAAACACACTGACACCCCATGACCTCTGACCCCATGCATGTCTGAGATGTTCCTCTGCTGCAGCAGGACTACATTACCCAGAATTCCACAGAATCCAGCTAATGACCCATTTAATTATAAAGCAACAGGAAGCTGCTGACCTTAGAGACTAAAACTCAAACCTCTGGTCAGGTTTTTCCCTGGAGCTCCAGAGGGGAGGAAAATGATTTTGGTTCAATAATTCATATCTGAAAGCCAGAAAGTATTTCAGCAGTTTATGTTGTTATTTTAGCAGGAGGCTGGAGCTGAGGTTCGGAGTAAGGAATCTGATTCTGACCAAACCTCAGAGTTCATCAGTCCTGACCCATAAAGCTCACTGGTGTGTTAAAACCTGAAAACATGAAGGACAGGAAGTCCTGAGGCTCAACAACCAGCTGACCACGCTGAAAATGTGACAGAAATAAAATGACCTCATCTTTCATTTTATGTAACAGCGCCCTCTGGTGACAGGATGTCGGCATAACATTCATTTTTAAATTGCAGACTTGTTATTCCAGATGCCACACCTGCAGTTTCATCGCTTCCTGTTTAGGAGTTGAACATCAGTCTTTGTTTTTATCGCTTTACTCGGTTCTGGTTCTGGTTCTGGTGTTTGTCTGGATTCCAGGTGTTAGAAAATGTCCGCAGTTACCTGGTTGCTCTGCGGACTCTCTCTGCTCTCTGCGAGACTTCCCGTCTTTATCTCCGCAGGTGAGTGACTGCTGCAGGTAAACAAGCTGAGGATCAGGAGCAAAACATTACAACCAGTTTTTACACTCAGAAACGGAGAAAATACAAAAACAGAAAAAATATGAAATGAGATTTAACTTTAAACCGACTGCATTAAACTAAAACCTGTTTGTTTTCGGATCTTTGTGCAGCAGCTTCAGTTTCATTTTGCAGGAAAGTTCAAATGACCGAGGCCTCTAGAGAGATTCCCGCAATGATCTACTGATCAGTTATGGGCCATAATTAAATACTATAAGCCTTTGTTACGGTGGCTGCTGTACTTTCTGCTTTAATAAAAGGTTATGTAAGGTTTTTACATGAATGTTAGAATCTCTTTGTGAAATATCTGAAGTTTTATATCTTTCTTTAGTATAAAAAGGCGCCACAAACCTGTGATATAAACAGAAACTTTCCGTAAGTAGGAAAGAAATAAAAATACATTCGAACTATATTTCTGAGTTATTATCGCGGGTAATAAATCATCTGACAGTTTTGATAGTTTTGATTCTAGTCTGAATGGTTTAAAGGGCTTTCAGTGCCGCTCAGACATAAACATGCAGGAAAAAATAAATTGATTTTCAATCAGTTTTTTGCACCAAACAGTTAATAATAATAAACAAGTTTTCACTGAGACTCTGTAAGAACAATATGAATGAAATAAGTAATTATTGATATGACAGGAGCAGGAGGCTTTGACACTTAGGTGTGTCAACGTGACGTCACCAGGTATGAATTGAAGGTCACTGGTTTTGTGTGTTTTAGGAAGCGGTGAGCGGGGCGGTCAGTCCTTGTAAAGTTTGGAGCCTGATGATCAAAATGGAATAAATCGATAATTGTGACAGAACAAAGAAAAGATCTGGAGTTGATTGATTAACAGACAGATGAGATTCCAGAGTTAACCCAGTGCGGCCCTTTACCATCATTAGTTTGTTTTATAATAATAAAATGTTTTTATCATTATTAAGTCTTTGGTGCAAAAAAACTGATTGAAAATCGATTTATTCACTGCATGTTTATGTTTGTTAAGGTTGAGATGAAACTGAAGCAGCTCTTTAAACCATCCAGACTAGAACAACAGAGACTCAATCAAAACTGTCAGATGATTTATTACCAACAATAATAACTCAGAAATATAGTTCAAATGTATTTTTATTTCTTTCCTACTTACAGAAAGTTTCTGTTTATATCACAGGTTTGTTGTGCCTTTTTATACTAAAGAAAAAATATATAAAACTTCAAATATTTCACAAGGAGATATTAAGATTAATCGAAAAACCTTAAATAATCTTATATTAAAACAGAAAGTACGGCGGCCACCGTAAGAAAGGCTTACAGTATTTAATTATGCTGCATAACTGATCAGTAGATTATTGTGAGGGAACTCAGAATAATGTTTTTCCTCATGTTCCCTGCAGAGCTGCATATAAAATATAAACAACATGGCTGATTTAAAATTTCTCTTTTTATTTTCCTTTAATCAAGAATCTTGATTCTGATGTTTTTATCTTTCAAAGGATGAGAAAAGAATAGAAAATGATCATTAATTCAATAAAAATACCAATTTTAGCATTTATTAACCAAGTCCAAGTAATGATATTTTTCTTATCTTCAGCATAATAATTAATTTTTCTTTCAGTCAAGAGAAACATGAAACATTAACAGATTAAGTTACAGCATGTGAATAATTTAGTTTTTATATTTATTTATTTAACTAAACATGATGAAATATTTCAGGGGAAACTTCAGATTCCTTCAGTTTGACTTTAATATAAATTAAATGTTTTAACTTTATATGACGGCCATCTTTGTTCAGATAATATTCATAACCTGCATACTGGATGAAAATCATTCCTAGTTTTTCCACTTGGCCTCCTGAGGATTAGAGATGGAAATTAATTTGTATTCACAAATAAATAAAGATTTAATTATTATAACTATAATAAGTCAAAACATGTTATGAAAATCTGAAATAACCATCAGCCTCATAAAGCCTGAAAACAGAAACAATTATGAGAAAATTCTGATTTTTATTTTAAATCAAGCCTTGAATGTTTCTTTTTACAAAATAAATCATTTTACCTCGTCGCCTTGTTTTCCATGTTTTATATATCATTTAAAAATCATAACCAAAAACATCCATTTTAATCATAAAGCAACGTTGCATGATGCTTTAAAAGCAATTTAGAAAGTTTTAATATTAATATATCATCAGCAATAAAACAAAACTGATTATTTTATCAATATATTATTAATAAATCAATTGATCAAGTGATATGTTTGGTGTTGAAGTGTTAATTGATGACAGAAGCTTTAAACCGGATCAGAACCAGCCGCCTCCCTGATGGACGGTAACCGGGTTTTATTGGACAGATGATGATGTCATCACGTTAAAAAGCGTCATATTTTTCATATTTTTCATATTTTCTGTTTCTCCTCAGATCAGACGATCCGATCTGAACATGGACAGACGGTCGCTCTGCCGTGCCGCCTGACCAGCAGAGACCCGGTTCTGGTGGTGGAGTGGAGCAGAACCGATCTGGGCTCAGATTACGTTCTCCTGTTTCGGGACGAGCAGATCGACCCGTTTAACCAGCATCCGTCCTATCAGAACCGGGTCGGAATGAAGGACCTGGAGAACAGAGACGTGTCTCTGGTTCTGGTGGACGGGACGACCGATGACAACGGGACGTACGAGTGTCGGGTCGTTCAGACCGGAAAGAACCGCAGGAAGCAACTAATTAGCTCCGTCCACCTGGTTGTAGCTCCGCCCCCTCCTTCAGGTGAGAGTCTGGATCAGAACCAGCAGCTTCCTGGTTCTGGAGCTCAGATCAGATGATGATCTCCAGTCGGGTCAGACTAATTCCTGGTTCTGTTCTGTAGCTCTCTTTGAGAAACTCACAGGAGACCAGAAAACCCGGACCGGATCAGAGGAGGAGGGAGGAAGCCAGGAGCTGTTGACCTCTGACCCTACAGCTGGTACCACCTCTCTTCCTGTTGGGTTTAGAGATTCTCATTAGATCTGCTTCATTTAAGACTTAATTAAATGTTATTTGTTTTGTCTTTGTTTCCATTTTTCCTCCTTGTTCACATTAAACCTTGAAATCCAAACTGATGGCAGATCAAATCAAAACTGATCAGTTTTGATTTAAAACTGATCATTAATCACATAAAGACAAGAGGAACCAAATGTTCAGTCAGAACTTTTTCTCTTTGGGTTCAGAGACCAGCTTCATTTCTTCACCCTCTAAATTCACTGGAAGTTATTTAATGAAGAACAAAACTGAACGATGGTTCTGTTGTGATGGTTCTGTTGTGATGGTTCTGTTATGATGGTTCTGTTATGATGGTTCTGTTGTGATGGTTCTGTTATGATGGTTCTGTTATGATGGTTCTGTTATGATCCTGGATGGTTTGAGACTTTCTGTCATCAGAACGATGGAATAATGGAGGGAAATTCTGATCCATTAAGAGATAATTGATGAATTGATTGATTTTTCATCAACAGCTGATTACTAATTTAACGTTTGAATTTACTTCACCTACCTGCTAAGATAAACGGTTTCAAGTCATGTTTGAGTTTTTCCACCTGTCTTGTCATGAACCCAGCTGTTGCTAAGCAACCTGTCTGTTTCTAAAACTCACCTGTTTGCTTCTTGTCTGCAGGAAGTGAAGCTGAAGTGACCAAATATGGAGGAAGCCTTGTTGGGGAGGTGCAGCTAGCTGAAGCATTGAAAGGTCTGGAGTTACTGATAAAAAATGAAAATATTTCACATTTAATCATATTTTCATATTTATTTCTGACTTGCTTCTGCATCAAATATCTGAATGTCTTTATTCCTGGTGTGACTCCAGATCATTCAGCAGGTTAGAAGCTGAACTAGAAACAGATCATTAGACATTAATGTGATATTAATATTAATATTATTACATTAGGATGTTGTTGATATTCTAACACAGAGTTTATATCATTGGTCAGTAAATACTGAGAATCAGTCGGATTTAATGATCCTGGTTATCAAACCAGGAGAAAATGTTGGAGACGTTTTATCCAGAAAAATCTCCAAAAATAAAAAAGGATTTTGTTTCCAAAATTTCCTGTTTCTGTTTTACAGTTCAGTTCGTTCAACAGAACCAGGATGGAGAGAAGAAGAACCAGAGCAGAACGGTTCCTGGACTGATAGTTTCTCTCTTCCTCTTCTCTCTGGTTGTTTCTGCGTTTATTTCTTTAACTCTCTGGAAGAAGAAACGACCTGAAACTCACCGTCCAGTGATCTGACTGAAACTCACCGTCCAGTGATCTGACTGAAACTCACCGTCCAGTGATCTGACTGAAACTCATCGTCCAGTGATCTGACTGAAACTCACCGTCCAGTGATCTGACTGAAACTCACCGTCCAGTGATCTGACTGAAACTCATCGTCCAGTGATCTGACTGAAACTCACCGTCCAGTGATCTGACTGAAACTCACCGTCCAGTGATCTGACTGAAACTCATCGTCCAGTGATCTGACTGAAACTCACCGTCCAGTGATCTGACTGAAACTCATCGTCCAGTGATCTGACTGAAACTCACCGTCCAGTGATCTGACTGAAACTCACCGTCCAGTGATCTGACTGAAACTCATCGTCCAGTGATCTGACTGAAACTCACCGTCCAGTGATCTGACTGAAACTCATCGTCCAGTGATCTGACTGAAACTCACCGTCCAGTGATCTGACTGAAACTCATCGTCCAGTGATCTGACTGAAACTCACCGTCCAGTGATCTGACTGAAACTCATCGTCCAGTGATCTGACTGAAACTCACCGTCCAGTGATCTGACTGAAACTCACCGTCCAGTGATCTGACTGAAACTCATCGTCCAGTGATCTGACTGAAACTCATCGTCCAGTGATCTGACTGAAACTCAACCTCCAGTGGTTCCTGTTAATGTAAATACTGAGATCAATGTGGGTTAAAAGAAACACAAGTTAGATCACACAGAAGGAGATTTTCAGCAGAAACATCTCAAAAATAATTTGATGTACAGTGAACCCTCGCTGTAACGCGGTTCACCTTTCACAGCCTCGCTGCTTCACGGACTGTTTTGTGTAGTTTTTTCTTCTTTTTTTCCCCCACACTGCGTTGTTCTGTTCTGCGTCCTGATTGGCTAAACAGTCTCCGCGCTTCTTCTCTACCTGTGTGCCAATAACGTTACGGTATTTAAACATACAGTTTGGCAAATTTTGGCAAATCTTTTTGCCCAGAAGAAAAAGGAGCAACAACAGCTACCGATAATAACGACGTTCTTCTCTGGAAAAAACTCACCTGCACCTCAGGCTTCAGGAGAAAAAGCCACCAGAGAGCGAAGTCAGGCTGCAGAGTCAGGCTGCAGAGTCACAGTCAGAGGATCAGAGAAATATTAGAGTCACAATTTGTCCTACTGTTTTTCTATTGATAATTAAAATGATTATTTTACTGTCGTTATTTGTAAGAAAGCGTTTTTGTTTAAAAAATGCTTGGGCCTGAAAACAGGTTTTGTTCTTTGGTTTAAATGTAGAATATTTAATTATGCTGTATAATATTTGTAAAAAATAAACGTAACTACTTCGGATTTCTCCGATCGGGTTCTTTTTGGAACCCAAACCCGTGAAAAACGAGGTTCACTGTATTTAGAAGAAAACTCTCAAATATTGTCATGAATATTGCAGCTGCAGGCCTGATGCAGAAATATGTTGCAACTTCCCAGCATCTGACTGGATTCTGGATTCAGCTGAAGCCGTTCTGGTGAAACTGGACCCGGAAAAAGTTCTGATGCAGGAAATGAACCAGGATGAAAATATCCAAACACTCGTCTCACTAATTCACCACTTAAATCTCTTCTGATATTTCTGTCACAAATGTCTGACTTTATAATTTTCTTTTTTCATGCAACTTCTTAAGTTTACAAGAAATTATTTCAATTTTAATATTGTAAATTCTTTAGTTTGTTTTCTGGCAAATTTATTCAGCTTTACATCTAAATATTCTTTTTACTTCTATGAATATTCCATGTTTTTTGTTTGTTAGAAGTTTTGTTTTATTTTGTTTGGGTCAAATTTTCTCCTGCATGTAAAAAGTTTTCTTCTTTTATCTGTGGTGGCCCTGATTCTCTAGAGTTCAGTGTATAAAGTAAATGATTGTAGTAATTGTTTGGGTTCTGTCCTTTATGCAGTTTAATTGTCTTACATAAACAGAGTTTTATTTTTCACAGTAGCTGAGCCCAGACTGTTTAATCAGAAACTTTTTATTGAGTTTATTTAGGATATAAAATGATCATAAATTAAAAATGTATATAAACAGATACTTGCTTCTTATGTTCCAATGTGCCAAAGTTTGAAAAAATATGTTTTCTTACTGTAACTATAATTGAAATGATCAGATTTGATTTTTCCTGCAAACACATTTCCAACCATTTAAAACAGCTAAAATAAGAAATGAC
The DNA here is from genome assembly GCF_001444195.1 of Xiphophorus couchianus. NCBI lineage: Eukaryota > Metazoa > Chordata > Actinopteri > Cyprinodontiformes > Poeciliidae > Xiphophorus > Xiphophorus couchianus. The sequence goes on along the minus strand of NC_040241.1, from coordinate 24,957,714 downwards.
TGTTTACACAGAAATGAATCAATGGAGGAGAATATTCTGTTAGGAGTTTGGCTGTTCATTATTAGCATTAATTGTTAACATACACAGGTTTTGTTACAGTGAACCAGTGCAGTCATAGCAACAGTAATAGGTTATGAATAATATATTTTAAACAGGATTGTAAGAAAATAAATCCTTTTCAATCTATGGTTAATATGATGATGTAATTGTCTGGTTATTGGTTACCTCTGATAACTTCAACACAAGAATCAATACAAACAAGCTACAAGTTCAATTCATCAAAATTGACAGTAAATGGGATTTAACTAAAATAAAACGATTTGATTATAGGCAAAATAAGATAACTAACTTTAAATGATAAAATTATTAATCATCAAGAGGTGGATCTGTTAAGAGTTGCATATGACAACATAAAGAAGGTGACGCCAATGAAGATGCTGACTGATGACATGATAACCTCACAGCACGACAACATGGAGAACCAGAACTCATCTCCACAGCAGGAGCCTGATTGGGTCATGGAGCGCCGGCAACGCCTGCTCTGACATGAAGCAGCGAACGACGCTCAGACCAGCAACAACAGCGGCTGAGCACAGGACATGGTCTCCACACCGGCTGGCAACAGCCAAGGATGAAAAGATCAGCAGAACCAGAACTCATCTCCACAGCAGGAGCCTGATTGGGTCATGGAGCGCTGGCAACGCCTGCTCTGACATGAAGCAACAAATGACGCTCAGACCAGCGGCTGAGCACAGGACATGGTCTCCACACCGGCTGGCAACAGCCAAGGATGAAAAGATCAGCAGAACCAGAACTCATCTCCACAGCAGGAGCCTGATTGGGTCATGGAGCGCTGGCAACGCCTGCTCTGACATGAAGCAACAAATGACGCTCAGACCAGCGGCTGAGCACAGGACATGGTCTCCACACCGGCTGGCAACAACCATGGATGAAGAGATCAGCAGAACCAGAACCATCATGCAACCTGGGCTAGGGACAGTCCACCAGGAAGATCTAGAAGGTGATAAATTAATGCTAAATTTGAGCCATTTAACTGATCAAAATAAATACATAAAAATAATAACTTGAGAAGAAAATGAATCAATTTAACCAAACTTAAAATTGGGAGTAAATGTTATTTTTATTCCCATTAAAAAGCAAATGTCCTCACTTCTAGTTCAAAGGTTGACAAAAGTTGCTTGTCTAACTAGTTTATAAGCTAAACTGTCAAATAATGAAGATAATAAATTCTCCCATGACAAAATAATTCCTCCTGAACTGCTAGCCAGGAGACAGATACCGTTCCTTTAAAAGTTCAGTAAAAAAAGGTTCAGATCATTTAAATAGAAGCTCAGGTGAACCTGACAGGTTAGTTATGAAACTTATGAATTTGATTGAACTCTACAGTAGGTTGTTTTATTTGCAGCATTTAACGCCAGACTAAAGGTGAACCTTACCTTCATTAATCTTTCTCTCTCTGTATCCATCCACTTTCTGTTCAGCCTTGTCCCTAATGGGGTCAGGAGGGTTGTTCCTGACCGCCTCTCACCCTGGACAGGTCGCCAGGCTGTCGCAGGGCAACTCAGAGACTAACAACCCTGCACACACACACACACACACACACACACACACACCTAGGGAGAATTTAGAGAGACCAATTAACCTAACAGTCAGGTTTTTGGACTGTGGGAGGAAGCTGGAGTACCCAGAGAGAACCCACCATGCACAGGGAGAACATGGAGCCAATAAAACCTTTAAAACAGAATCAAAAGATGCAGAACCAAGTTTCATCTCTAGTTCTAAAAAATCTTAATCCCTGTAGATTCCATAAAGAATCCATAAGTTCCTAACAGTGCAAAATAAAATGAACTGTAATGATAAAGGATCCACTAACTAAAGAATAAAGACTCAGACACTTTTTGCTTTGAGCAGACATGCAGGTTCCAGCTCTGTGTTGTGTCTGCAGCAGGTTAAGATCATCTGTAATCTGATGCAGATTACAGATTACAGAAGCTTTCAACAATCAGTTGATCTCATTTATATGTTTTACATCATTTCCATGAAAAGCAGACACAGATAAATCCACAGTGAGAAAATGTTTGTTCACATGTTGGTTCACACAAATATAAAAATATAAAGGCTCCATGTCAAACAGAAGAGTTTTATGAACATTTGTGTTACGCAATATATGGAGAAAGTCAAAGTATTACATCAGTAATTACTGATGTTCATATCAGCGTTGATAACTTGGAGGTTCGGCCGTTTGGAGCCGTGATAAGGGTCAGGCTGAGGAATCTGGTTCTGACCCAGTTGGCTTCCCGTAGGCGGTTACAGACAGTCTGAGGTTTGATGTGTCTGTTGTTCAGTCCAATAGTCTCACCAGCTGGTCTGAGCCGATCCTCAGATGGACGAGCCGATGTGGCCGTCTGGTGCTGAGCGGTCCGACGAGGATGAGGAGGTTCTGCAGCAGAGCCGGTCCGATAACGGACACTGAGCCGTGCAGCTGCTGGTGGACGTCCCTGCATCCAACACGCCGACGGCTCCACAGAACATCTGAGGCTTCATGACATCATGAGACATTTTGGGGCCTTTTGTTGTCCAGTCCAAGGATGTTGTTGCTGATTTTGTCTGATCAGCCAGTGGAGATGCACTGAGGAAAACAGCAGCTCACTGACTGCAGGTTGGGTTAAACATTATACACACATCAACAGAAATATTAATATTGTACAATAAAATGTCAGCAATGATCCTTTACAGCCATTAACTCCACATAGCAACAATACTTGACATGGGGCCTTTAGATTTTTGTTCAGTGTATTAAAAGTACTTAAAAAACAAATTTAGGAACAATATAATCTAGAGTAAAGGTAAGATTTTAACATAATGCTGTTATTGAAACATCATTTTCTGATCAAAGAAATTATCCAGCTGAAGAAGATAATTAAAACAAATATTGTACAAAATATACATTTATATTTGTACATTAAAAAGTATCAAACTCATAAAATAAAATAAAATAAAATAAAATAAAATAAAATAAATAAGAACCAGTATCAGATTTCCTCCAGAGTGTCTCTGCTTTAGCTGCAGTGGCTTTAGCATCATGCTAACTTAGTAAAACTGCTTGGTTTCCCATCTGCAGAGCTTCAGCAGCCAAACACAGATTTACTGTTTAAACAGAACAACCTGCTGAAACTTAATGTTTCAGAGTCCAGGCTGGTTGTGTCTGCAGATCATATTTATGTTCTTGTTCACATTCATCTGTTTCCTCCAGACATTTCAGGTTGAAACTAAGAAGAGCTGAGAGATCTGCAGTTCCTCTGAGTCTCTCCTTCAAACCAAGGATTCAGTGAAAAGTTCAGGTTCAGGCAGGTAGAAAACAGGAATGTCCTTAAAGACAGATTCCTTCACGTTCAACGTCGATCATATCAAAGCTGATAACAGACAAGTTTCTGTTGTGATCTGTGTTTTTCTGTGTTTATTTTGAGTTTCTGTCTCCATGTTGTCCCGTCTCCCCCTGATTGTTCCCAGCTGTGTCTCGTTC